>NW_005178559.1:274186-321799 GCF_000350225.1 Chondrus crispus | reverse complement strand
GATACGTCTTTGCCCTCACTCAAAGCGGCTTCAATCTGGCTGTCCAATTCTGCAATTGGCGGCTCAAAATCAAGATAGGTGCGGGCCATAAAGACTGCCTTGTTAGGTCCGTGAAGGTCGGTCCGCACCATAGCGATACGCGCTCTTGGGTAAAGGGTTTAAGACGAGGGAAGAGACTTAATGCAGTTTCCGGGGTTTGAGCACTTTAAGCCGGGAACGGAACAGGTTTGACCCAACCTCCTAAATGCAACATTACAAAATGCACTCGCGGGTGCATTTTGGTGGCGATAGAGGGCTGAAATCAGATATGTTATCCCCTCACCTGTGCAGGGCTCTACGACCGGAATTTAGCCGTAACTCACGAATTATTTGGAGTTAAGACCTTAATTTTCCCATATTGCTCTGGCTGGCTGAAACTCCAGATTCGTCGAGTTTCGCGCCGATTCGAGAAATAGAACCGACGATATTTGATTTGCGTTAAGGTGAAGAAACGTGCTACGCTTCTACAACGATACCCGAGGGCCCGACCAGACCCAAGGCACCTTCAAGTGTACAGGTCCCATCTTGTAAGTCCTACAGACTTGTCCGAGAGAAGAATAGACCCCATATGGAACCAGCTCTGCAATTGAAGAGTTCGAAAGATACTGGTCCCTGACAAACGGCTATCACATATTCTTTTCAAGAAGGACGCTGCAATACGGGACAGTGGCAACAGGTATTACACCGGTGTATTTCCCCGTATGCTCGAAGTCCGCAGAGAGATGCTGGGCAGTACAGAATCAAAGGAGGGCAAGAGAACACTCCAGGCCGGTATAAGTGCGAAGGTTTGGTCGTATCGTTCGCGAAAACGCACGATCGAGGTTCCAATGCAGTTCTTAAGTATTGAGAGAGAACATATAGTGGGGCAATACTCACATGTAAGAGTGGCTTGTAAGAGGCGACGGATAAACTCATAGATAACAGAACAAATGTGTGGGCAATAGTGTTTACAGTGATAGCATTATATCATGTAGACGTACACCTGTAGTGCAATACCCGTCTCGGGTAGGAGGGTGAAAGGAAGTGAGGAAAGAAAAAAATTGGATACTGTGGTCCGGGCTGGAGGACACACGTGTGGAACGATGCGCACGATTATTTTAATTATTTAATTCTATTTACAAATTAGATCTAGAATCTAGAGCCGGGAGCTACTTTACTCGCCCCGGCGGGGCTATATAGCATAGTCTAGTTACCAATCCAAGTGAGTGAAGGTAACCCGAGTTGCCAGAATTAGATCTCGCCTTCGTCGAAGACCGCTTCCGTTCACGCGACGCGCTTCACTTCTACGCTGCTAACGACATCCTTTATTGCTCGGGGTCCCCTATCCTTATCGTTTTACCTTTTCTATCTCTAATTCCTATCATTTTCTATCTCCACATCTATTTTTCCCTTAATTGTGTTGGTTCCATTGGAGTCGGTCGCGACCGATCCGGTGTTGGTGTGATTTCCATCGGGCTGCACGTTGGTCGTAGCGCTGCTACAGTGTCCTGTTCCGTCGGAAGGCTGTTGCAACGACGCCTCCTTCGAAGATCTTATCATACAAGACAGTGTTGGTGCCACCAACTGCGATTGCCATCGCATTAGTGTCGGTGTTTTGCCATCGGGCAACACGTTGGTCGTAGCGCTGCTACATAGTTACGTTCCCGTCGAGTAGTGCTAATCGAGCCCCCGTCGAAGACCTTAAAGTATACTCAAGGAGTCGAAGACACTCAACGAGCTTTGGCCTTACAACCCGGCGAACCGCGGTCACGTTTCAGTAGACAACGCCTAACCCGAACTCGTCGAGCACTCAAGACTTCACAAGTCTCTACCACCATTATCCTCCCTGGCCGGGCATTTTTCCTTATCCCCCCGTCGGAGTTGAGCTACCGTGGGCCGCAAGCCCACACAAGGGGAAAGGGAGTCTCGAACGCTCCGTAGCGCGTGCCATCGGCAGTGGTTGTTTCTGTTGCTGTTTTTTTCTTTTTGTTTGACCTTCGGACTGTGTTCGCGGCCTGCCAGGCACATTGCACTGCAACACCCTTTCCACAACAGTAATAGTCCAAGTGGGCTCAGTACTTAGGACATCGAAGCATCTCTAAATTATTTCATTTCGATAGTTGCGCAAAGTGCCCTGCAAATTCCGACACAGCCATGGCTGTGTCGGAATTTGCAGGTGTGCACACCTCAGCCACCTGCTTTCATATTCGCCAGGAATGATATTCATTTTTGCATCAGAATTTTGCCGCGAAAGCCAGTTTGAGCGCGTTTGCAGAAAGCGCAACAGTCGTGTCCGCGCTTCGCTAAATGGGCACTGCAGTGTCTGCAGGGGCAGCGACGCAGTATGGAGTCATTCCTTTGCGAGAAATTGTCCGATGTCGAGAGCGCGGTCACTGAGCTGGTGTCGTTGAGAGTGCATGATTGTGAGAGCGGTTCAACAATACTGCAGATACTTGAAGTTGATGAAGAAGGCATCACAACAAGTACAATCGAGGAAGAGCGTGCTAATACGAAGAGGAATTCGCACCTGCTGCGATGACAAACGGATGATCACCTGACCCAATTTCAGGCCGCCCAAGAGTAATTTAGGGGAAATATGGTGCGGCGTAGGTCATGGACGGCGGCGTAAGGAGACAAGTGCCACGTGACTCTCACGCGCGCCACACATTCAATAAAATCGCCTGACTCCGCAATCAATTGCCCTGTCCCGTTTCCTTCCGTCCTCCTACAGCATCCCCTACCCCGCCTTCTTTCGGCCACCCTCACAAGAACTCCTCTCCTCCCTCGTTTCCCCATGGCCCAGAGAGAAAGGATCTCAACCCGTCCTCGCTCCCATCATGCACACATCTCCCCTTCCCCTCGCCCTCGTCGCTCCCTTCCTCCATTTCCTCCCTGTATAAATACCCCCTCACCGGTCCGCGCACACTCGCGATGCATCTACACCTCTCACTTCACTCATCTCTACCACTCACCACTCCGCCTCATGACCAGTAATGCAGCCCACCACCCCTCTCCAAACCGCTCTCCCCATCGGCGGCAGCTCCGGCATTGACGTGATCTGTGCCCGTCTCGCTGTGCGTCGCGGCGTCTCCTCCATCCTCGCTTCCCGCAGTGAGGCCCGTCCCGTCGACGGTCAGCGTCTTCTGCAAGAGCATTCCTCCAAGGACGTTGCGGTCGACGTCTGCCTCGTCCTCTTGGCCAAACTGGGGCGACTTCACCAAAACTCTCATCCAACGCATTGGGAACATGCCCAACGACGCCAGCATTATCCATTTCATCAATTCCACTGGCATCTTTCGCCCGAAGCCTTTCGTCAATTTCACGGAAGAAGACCACGATGTAAGTCCGCCTGAACCCTCTTGCACTCACTTTGCTCTTTCCCTAGAAAAAATGGATTTTTTGAGTGCACCTACAGTGCAATTTGATATTTTTAGCATGTTTGAGTGCACTGTGAACGCGAATTGTTGCCGCTGTTGGCCACAAAACTTCCTATTGGTGGCACTTGGAGTGCACCCAGAGAGCGGCATGAGTATATGACAGTTCTGCACTCATACCGCCCTCCGTGAATGCTATGTAACCTGGAGTGCGAGATGAGTGCATTGTGCATTTTGTAGTATAATGACCGGCGCGAGCGCGCGGAGGTCATCGGACGGCCGTATACGGTATACACGTGGGCGGCTGTGCCCACGTGTAGCGAGCGCGCGCGCATGCCGAGCGGTCGTAATCTGGCGTACGTGTACAGTAGTGCACGTGTCGTCCGAGCGGTAGTCTACGCGTGTTACGCGTGCGCGTTAGCACACGTGTCGTCCGTGCGGTAGTCTGTAAGCAACACGCGTGTACAGTAGTGCACACGTGTAGTAGCAGCGTCCGTGCGGTAGTAGCAATTATGGCGCTAGTTTTTTAATTGTGTGCAGTACCCGGCACGCACTAGGCGGCAGGTACTGTACTACTGTACTGGGACAGGTGTCGGAGGCGTCCCCCTGCGGGGTTAAGACCTGGCACCCGTCCCCACCAGTAAACGGGGGCAAGCTCGCCCCCGTCCCTTTTGCGCCTACGTACGTCCGTTTCGGTTGTCCGCCGCGCGCGCTGGCTTCTAACCCGTTACCGGTCGCTCCCGTTTACGCACCACGGGGCGACTGCGCGTAACCGGCCAGTGAGCCACTCCCTTTTCGCGAGCTCGTCCGATCGGTTCAATTGGCGCGTCGCGTCCGCGCCGCATGCTCCCTCGCTAAAGCCTCCGCCTCTCACCCAACCCAGGGCGGAGAGGAGTTATCCCACACATTTCATACGGAATCGCATTGCGTAGCACAGTGGTAGTACACTCAATCTGAACGCAACGTGCGTCTCAGTCCATAAATTAGATGGAGTTTGGAGGGGAGGGGGTGGAATTCGGACCTCGCTCGAAACGCGCTTCGCAGCAGGCGTATATAGCGCAACAATTGCGCCCCAGGCTCATCACGACCATCGTTCCAGCAAGTTTTTTCAAATGCCCCCCATCCTGCCAGTACCTCCTCGGCTGATAAGCCACCGCGTGGCCCGCCTACTCGATGCCTCTCTCCCTGCCGACCACCACCAGCACCTTCGTCTTCCAAATCGGACAGGAGAGCCGAATCCTCTCGCCGCTCATCCTCCATGCGCTGTTCATCGAACGCCATGTTTGAGTACTCGATGGCCTACCAAAATATGTCATTGCACACATAATCTACTCGTCGTCACCCGAATTTTCCGTCTTCACTGCCGACTCGGGTCGGTGCTATCACCTGCTTTCTGATCTTGCCCCGAATAACCGCTTTACCCGGGCGGCCCGACTTGCTCTACTTTGACATCTACTCATGCCTTTTTATATGACTGCCTAACGGTAGTTCGTGACTCGCGCCTGCAAGATTTGTTTGGTTTTCTGCCAGTTTTCTACCAGCTCGCCCTAGCGGGATGGGTGCGCGAAGAGCAGGATTTGCGCAATTTTCCCATCTCTTTGTGCAATGGTATTGTGATGACACACCGCTACAAATACACACTACCTTTTTTGACTGTACACTATCTGCGGGAGCCAAGGGCGAGGAAGGTTCCGTAGTGGTCACGACAGGCAGATTTGGAAAGGTTGTCGGGGGAGAACTGGTCGTAGATGGTGGACATGGCGAGTGGGAGGGCGAAACGATGGGGAGGTGATTTAGATCAGTGGGCAGTGACGTTTCATCGCACAGCCTTCTTCACACTTGCGTAACATGAACCAACAGTAAGGCTACTATCTATGGCAAGGACCTGACGACTCGTCCAAGAGCCGCTTGAGAGTTCTCAACAGTTTTACTGGCCAGAAAGAGCCATTTGTACCACGTGATGGCGGCAATAGGGTCCCTTGGTACATTTGGGACCCTGATGTGTATGACTCTGCTCATGTGGGGCATGCCTCCAATTATGTCCGCTTTGATGTTGTTCCACGTATCTTGAGTGATTATTTTGGTTACGACCTTATCGTTCAAATGAATGTCACAGACATCGATGACAAGATTATCAAAAGAGCCACCGAGCACAATATATCTTTTGAAGTATTGGCTCATGAATTGAAACCGAGTTCATGGAGAACATGGATAGCCTGAACGTCAAGCAACCGGATTTTCTCACACGCGACTCGTCTGAGTACACTCCCGAAGTAATTGATTACATTAAGCAAATCATCCAAAATGAGTTCGCCTACGAAAGCGCTGGATCGGTTTACTTTGACACGGGTGCTTTCACTGATGCAGGACAAAACTACGGAAAACTTGAACCTGGCTCAGTCGGCAATCAATCGCTTATCGCAGAGGGTGAGGGAGCACTCATAGCTGCAGACGCCTGCATTAGATCTCAAACGAAGGCTCCAGGTGAATTTGTTCTTTGGAAGAAGAGCAAGAATGGCGAGCTCACGTGGGAATCGCCCTGGAGGCCAGGCCGTCCGGGGTGGCACATCGAGTTCTCAGCCATGGTCTCCAACGTCTTGGGACCTTTAATTGATATCCACGCCGGAGGTGTCGATTTGCATTTTCGGCATCACTCAGACGAAGTAGCTCAAGCCGAAGCGTATCAGAGCTCACACAATTACGACGCGGACGATGACGTTGTTGTCTTGTCCCCTGACAACGCCGTCATCGACCTCGTCAACCATCCCATCGTCAACGGAGGACCCCATCGATGTCGACGGGACGGAGGATAGCTTCGACGAGGCCAACGACGATGACGTGGACGACGTTGTCGATGAAGACGTCGATGAGGACGACGCGAACAGCGCGAGTGAACGTGAGGATGGGAAGAGGAGAGATACAATTGATTTGACGGAAATTGTCGAAGGAACCCTACCGACGAAGAGACGCGACATGGCGGATGTGGAGGAGCACTCGGAGGTGAAAGAGGAGGTGCACGAGGAGGGTAGTGAGCACGAGGATGCCGAAGAGCATGAGGACGGCTTGCACACCCCGTAAGATGGGGGCCATAACGAGGATGAAGCCGCTAGCTCGTATGCGAACGCCGCGGATGTTACTGAGGGGGAGGTTGATATTGACGAGCATGAGGCAGAAAACGCTCGCGGCGAGGGCGAAGACGCTGCAGAAGCCACCGCCCACCCCGGGGACAAAGGAGCTAGAGTTGATTCCAAGGGAGACATTGGACAGTTGTTTTGTTGCCATTTTAAAAAAATAAACAATTTTTGCCGTGTCTAAATATCCCACACTGTCCAATTGCGAAACGCTTTCGTCACTCCTCGGTGCCAGGACGCAACCTGTCCACGTGGACAGGTGGACACGACGGACACCGCCGGCAGCGGCGACGGCGGGGAGTATATTAGGGATGGGATAGAGAAGAGCGAAAGTAAAGGAGGGGGGCATCTCGAGACGCCACAGGTTATGGGCCTTCGCTAAAGAAAGCCGCTACCACCGCCTGACCATCATCAAGCTCCGCAACACATAGCGTCGAGCCCGCGCTCCTTGCCAATCAAGTCGAGAAGCTCCACAAACCCGTGTCGAGCAACCCAAAATTTAGTCTACATTCCCCACATCCCCACGCGGGAGACGCAGACACTACTAACACACAGCCTATGCCTGGAAAGAACTTTGGCACAGCGCACAACAAGAAAAACGGGACAACACAATGACTCCACCGGTAGTAGAAGGTACACAGAACACCTCCATACAAGGGGCACAACAGCACGCCACACCTCAGATCATGATGCAAGACGCACAACCACAGTGGGAATTCAGAGAGGAACTCCCAAAACTCACAGAGCGTAACTACCTCAAATGGAAATCCACACTAAAAACATCCTCATCGAGCACGACCTCCAAGCCATCGCACAACCTGGATTCTCGCCCCCAACACATGACACCAGCACATTCTATGCAAAGGCATTCGCGAGCTGCAATCGTATGATTGCCACAAGCATCGAAAACGACATCACCGACCTACTCCCAGATAACATATACGCCAAGCCACCATCCTCAGTCGTCGAAGTGCTGGACGCGATACTCGCAAAAGAATCGGAGACCACGCACGCTATACTCGAGAAAGAGACCAAGGCAATCAAACTGACAACAAACACAACAATACCCGACTACATCAGAAGGCACCGCATCCAAAGAGCTCGCATGCTAACAGCCAAATACCCTCACATTGCTAACGAACGCACAACCGTAAAATTTATGGTAGAGGGCCTGAGAGAACACCACCAGTTCAAAGACGTGATCCACGCCCTAAAAATATCGGAATCCCACACACGATCGACGAACTCTATGAGAGAGTACAAGAAATTGAAGAAGAAAACACAAAAACCGACCCAACACCGACACCGGTCCCACAACGTGCAAGCTCGGGCGAGGGCTACAGACCCCTCACCCTGCGTACGCACCACGCTCGACGAGCCCATCACAATTACGAAGAGCGCTGGCGGCGCGAGCGAGGTAGAGGCCGCTGGGGACAAAACATAGACATCAACGCACACCAGGTCGCACAAATCGCCCAAGTCATGGCCGCCCTCAATGACCCTCGAAGCGAAAGGGGCGCCCCTCGGCGCGGAGCCGGAAATAGGCGCACGCCACAACGGGGCACGCAAGGGCAAAGCACGACAACAAATGAGGACATGTATGACGTCGATGATGACTTAGACCAAGCCACAATCAACGCCATAGAAAACAGATTACAAAACTACACAGAGGTCGCACATGGAAGTGACCGTAAGTACATCCTCGACTCAGCGGCACACCCCACGCACATCAACCACAGGGTACCGAAAATGCAAACACCACTGACCACTCACACCGCCACATCTACATCAAACGCCGCCACGCACCAGGGCATTCTGAGGACGAAAACTGACCGCGGTGTAAAAATACAACTCCCGGCAGTAATCCACCGCGACATCCGCACAAACCTGATCTCTGTCAATCAGCTCGCAAGAAAACACGGACATGTGCTCTTCTCACAGAAAAAGGGGTACATCCTCAACACCAAAAAGCCAGCACCACTCATCGCAGGGACAGCAACTTGGCGCAACAACCAATACCAACTCAACAGCGCCGAAAGCAGCCTGGCATACGCGGTCAGAGCCTGGCCACAACGCAGACCGAACACAACGCGCAAACAGCGGACCACACCCCGCATAACACAGCCACCACAGCAGCCACACGTGAAAACGATAATAGAACGCGACAGAAACAAAGGCCGCAAACAAATAGGACAAAAAACGACGCAAAGGCAAACGGACAACAAAACAGAGCGCACTGTGTACCTCCCTGACATAGCCCCAACCCCGACGAAACTCTCGACCAAAGACGCTGCAATCTATGAATATCACCTAATCTTTAATCATATCAAACTACGCACACTCCAGCAAATGGCAATACAGGAACTCCTACCTCTTCCCCCAATACTCGAACAAACCCCGCCCCGGCTGTCGTGTTCAGGATGCGCCCACGGCAAACGACGACCAAAGCCGCACATGCAAACCGAACATCGATACGAAGTCGCGGTGGCCCTCTAATGCAACGTATGCGGACCAATAACCCCAAAGTCGGCGCACGGAAACAAATACTTTGTCACGTTCATCGACACCATGTCGAGATATGCGCTAGTATACTTCATAGCCACACGCAAAGACGTCATAAAACACATACGGAACACGATAGAATTCGTCAAAAAAATACACGGACGAGCACCACAGATACTGACCACAGATAATGGAGGCTAATATACCAGCAAGGAGGCAAGGCTTTACTATGACGGCGAGGGAATAACCGCCAAACCCACAATACCGTACCAACCGCAGCAAAACGGCATAGCAGAACGGCTGAATGGGACACTGGTCAGCGCAGCAAGAGCCGCGCTCTACCACAGCAAACTACCACAACAATACTGGGAAGACGCGCTCCGGGACGCGGTGTTCAAATATAACCTATCAAGACACAGCACCACGGGGCAAGTACCGCACACACTGTGGTTCGGAACACCCCCGTCCATCAGCGAGCTCTACGCATTTGGACAATTAGGAACAGTTGCCGTCATCATGGACAAAAATAGAATGCAAAAACTACACCCGCGCGCATACCCAGCCCGATACATGCACGCAATCAATTTTCACAGGATAATAGTTCTGAACCTCACAAACGGACAATACAAACGAACCCGAACGACAGACTTTACACCATACAGTCGACAGACGGACCCTGTAAGCGCACACTCGAACGCATTTAAATGCCACATGTCACCACCAGACCCCCACAGCATAACGGAACGAACCCCTCCACCAGCATCGCGTAAACAGGCGCACCGATACCCAGACGCAGAACAATGGGGTCAAGCCCACAATGCCCAACTAGACAAACTAGATGAGGTCAAGGCCATCCAATGGGTACCCGATGCAGACATACCCACGGGAGCAAAGCTAATCCCATTGACAATGGGATACAAATACAAACGGACAGCGGAAGGGGACATAATCGAAAGAAAAGCCAGATGCTCCCTCAGGGGAGACCTCATGCGCTCCCACCAGCATTATACCCAGACCACACAGCCGCCCCGCTGGCCGACAAAACAACTATACGACTGCTACTGGCCATCAAAGCCGCAAAGGGACTCATTGCCGAACACTTCGACATCAAGTCGGCATTCATACACGAAAATTACAAATTCGACGCAGACGTGTACGTCAAACAAAACCCTCGACTTAACGGATACTACAAACACGGCGTAAAAGGAGAAAAACTCCTCAAAAGCTTATACGGTAGTCCTTCAGGGGGGTACTACTACATACAAGGAGCACAGAAACTGCTCACACAACACAAGTACACACGAGTCAGCAGGACCCATGCTTTTTCTACAAAATTCAAAACAAACAGAGATATATCCTCATCGGCCTAAGCACCGACGACTTTCTTGTGGTGTCCACGCACCACGACCTCATCTCCGAACTGTACGACACGTTGAAAAACAAGTACAAAATCAAAAGACTAGGGCAACCAACACTGTACCTAGGATGGAAGATATCTCACGGCGAAGACGGATCCGTACACATAAGCTAACCTCGCTATGCGGAATTGGCCCTGGACAATGCGCGCATGACTGAAGCTGATGGTAGAGACACACCCCTTGCCAGCGGAGTCAAATAGCATTCAGCATCCTTTGATGACAAGCCAGTTCCACACCTGGCAGAAACGTTCGAAAAAATCGTGGGCGAACTGCGCTACATAACAAACTGCACCCGCCCCGACATAAACTTCTACGTCAATAAGCTGTCTGGCGCCATGCAAAACCCAACCAGAAGACACTGGTTAATCTTAAAAAACACACTGCTGTACCTTAAGGCGACCAAGGACGAAGGCATCTTATACAAAGCAACGGAGAAACGAACAAACCTAGTCGCCATGCTCTTCAAAGGAGAAAATTACAAGCCGCACCCAATACACACATATACAGACGTGGACTTAGCAGGTGACGACAACTATCGCAAGTCGACGTCCGGAGCAGTTCACTTATTCAACGGCGCCCCGATCGCATAGAGCTCAGGAATGCAGTCCTTACAAGCCCTCTCCACCTGCGAAGCCGAATATATAGCGGCAACGACAGCAGTTCAGACAACACAGTGGCTGAGAAGAATACTGAAGGAGGCGCAATTACTACCGAATACCCCCACGCCGATCTTCGTAGACAACAAAGCAGCCATCGCAGTAGCCAAAAGTGTCGCCTCAACACGCAAACGAAAATTCATAGACCTAAGGCACCACTTTCTGCGCGAACACATCAAGAACGCAACGATCAAGGTCATACACGTACCATCCAAAATCATGCTGGCCGACCTACTAACAAAACCCATGGGCAAACAAACGTTCCTCCCTCTCAAAACCGCGCTAAGCATCTTACCACTCCCCACGGCAAAACGACAAAAGAACATACCCTCTCCGCAAACTAAACATGCACCGGAACAGGAGGCGTGTCAGGACACTCAAAGTGAGCGCAAGCAGATGTTCCGGCACATACCGCCAGCAGAGAGTGTCAGGAAGCAACCTGTACACGTGGACAGGTGGACACGACGGACACCGCCGGCAGCGGCGACGGCGGGGAGTATATTAGGGATAGGATAGAGGAGAGCAAAAGTAAAAGAGGGGGGCATCTCGAGACGCTACACTCGGGAGGCCATGAACATGATCATTCAAGAACCGCAACACGCCTTACGGTACATTACAAACATCGAATCAACGGTCGTGATTCCAAAAATCGAAAACCTTTATGGGTATGCAGTGTATAGCCGTCCCCTGCGCATGCAAACGTAACTAATGGCCACTCTTCTTTTCTGAACCCCGCGCAACCGACCTCTGTCTTTTTCAACCGTCTTGCGTTCCTTATTTTCAACCTGACACGACACGAACGTCTCCAACGTTCATCTCCAATTCCTCATCATCGTTGATATGACGTGAGAATAGGGAGGCTTAACACTCGAGGGTCTCGACTCAAGATCCTCTTGTTGATCGGGCGGCTAGAGCCCTCACCCTACGCCGCATGACATTTCAGGGCTCCATGTTTCCTACAATAGCGTATGAGCCTTGGCCGTACTCACGAACAACGTCTCCACTTACTCGTGTGTCATCGATCTTCTCTGGAATTTTTTTCAAACAGTGTTGATCAAGAACCTTCAATTCTCCCAGTCGCCAGCTTCCTTTTAGCCATATGGGCTGCTTCTACCCAAGTTCTTCACAATCAGCACTAGAGGCCAATCAAATGTGATCCGGAAGGTAGCTTCCAACATTCAGCTCTCACATCCTCTTCACGCAAGAGTTTTCATGGTATCTTCTTTGCATCTATTCTTTACACAGGCGTTTTCTTAATCCTTTACCAGTTCATTTCATGGTATACAGGAAATCTACTATTTTGTAATCTGGAGGACTTAGATCACGTTTCTCATGCGGTACATTACTTTCAAATCTCTGTCCTTCCAAGCGACGTCGCCATCTTTCCGCCAGCTCTATCCGCCACCACCAAAAGCTTACGAATATGAGTCGTTTTTTTCTCTTCATGGATCAAGGCCTGGTTCACCGTATAATCGCCAGCGTATTTAAACATTCCGTTAAACGTAAGTACTTTTCAGGAACTCCAGTATTCGCTTTGTGTCCACCGAAAGCTGAAGTAGGGAATTCTCTACAATGGAGCCCTTTCGATTCAATTTGTACAGAATCCCACTTTCGCTCTTTGTCTCAGAACGGCATTGAAGAACGAAGATTCAAGATCATCACGAATGCCATTACTCTCTTGCTATGTTACAATATTCGCGTACATTTGCATTCATCACGGGGTACCTCGGGGGCTACATGCGATGGACTATTGCTTCTGTCCTATCCTTCAGTTCTCAGAATTGTTACATAGAGTCCTCTGTCACGGCGATAACGGTATTCGATAACAACGCCGATATGTTTTGGGGAAATATCACATTCATATTGATCTCGAATAACTGATGCCACAGCTCACTTCAATTGTTCCTAGTCCACTTTTACTTTTCTCACATGTGCGGAGAATAGTCGGGATGGAGCTAGTAAGTACAGCACGCAGAAATCCAGACGTATCAATCTTGGGGTCTCGTCATAAACATTTCCAGACTCACTTAACCTTGTGTTATGACGTACAAAAGAGAAAACCGTGTACGTTTTCTGCTATTTCCTCATGGAATATTTGTGTATCGCTTACGTGTGCGTCATTTTATTTTGTCTGAGGAGTGCACAAGGCCAATATTCTGCTCCGTATTTCTCGCCATAGAGCAGTGGTCGCTTTAAGCACATGAAGCTGCACGACCGCGCCGACGCCGGGAAACAGCCATTATGCTTCCCCGTCCACGGCCTCTTCAAACAGCTCTTTTGCTACCCCGTTCACGGCATCTTCCACCGCCCCTTCCAGGCCCACGACTACAATCGCTATCACGGATACCGTTATGCCCAGCTGCGGAAACACCGCTCATTCTCATCCGCTTCAGGGCTAGTTCAGGCTCATCATCTCCGATATCTGAGGTCTCGACCGCTGGCTTTTCATGAGCTGATGAAATTATTTCATCACTGCGCATGTGTCTTTCTTCAGAATCTGCAGCTGCACTTGTTAAATTCATGTGAGCACCCACAGAATTGGCCATCTGAATGCTCGCATTTGCACCCAGTGGCTTCTTGGACTTCATGCGCTGCTCAGCGAGACTTCGTATAGCCCATTTGTTTGCGGTTTGCTTGAATACCACGAAATCTGGGGGCATTGATGCTGCCTTGATAACAGATTCACATTGTAACTTATGGGTCGTTCTAGCCGCAGTAGCCCAGGTGAGACTTCTATAATCATCCCCAATTTTGTGCAGCAAAATTAGGTCCAGTGCGTCCTTCGCATCAGAATTCAACTTTTTATCCAGGACGCCTTCTAGGAACTGAATGTACTTCTCGTTGCCGCCTCGTATCTTCGAATTGAGCGCTTCGATCTCTTCGCGAAGGGTGAACGCCACGTTTGGGTTTGGCGTGTACGACACACCTCGGCTCAAGCTTGGAATTGGCGGAAGACATGGAGAGGGCTCTAAATGGTCCAGTCTCCGGTTGATCTTCATGACTTCTTTCTTCAATTCAAATAAGATCTCATCTTTTGCCTTTTCGATATAGCGCTCGACGGGAGTGGACGTTGGCATACTGCCGCAGAGTACAACGATTAAGAGCAGTGCGCCGACGGGGGATGAGCGTTGAGGAACGTTGAGTTGCAACAAGGGAGTGTTTTGGAGTGGTTTTTTGCTCGGCCCGCGATTCATACGACAGATTGTTTATCCCTTTCGCTTGGAACATCAATTGAATTTAGGCTTCGGATTTTGCTTCGTGTGGAAGACAGCACCGGAATTTTCGTTCGAGATTGTGTGTTTAGATCCTATTTCTCGTCGATTCTGGCTTTTGGGATGGAAGTTGAAGGTACAGCTTTCGTTGCAATGTACCACGAATTCATGGCTTGTTGAAGTGTTCTACACAATTCGAAAGCACGATTTTTCGTCGTCCAGAGAGCCAAAGCAGTGAGACATAGACGCCATATCAGTCTCAGGACAGAAACTTATGGTGCGTGGGCCCCGTGTCGAACGTTGGGCCTATCTTTGAGGATCTTCCTAACACTGCTACTTCACCATTTCACCAGGGTGTAAATTTTTGTGAGACAGAGGTGTGTGCACCAAAAACCGTGGTGAAGTAATCATATGGGCTGAGACAGCATTTTAATTTTCGGTTAAAAGGTTGGGTTCTTTGAGAACGAAACCAACATGCCAACTAAATATGTGTGTTTGCCTACATATGGATGCCACTGTTATCCGCGTGGCAGGGCTGTTTCACGCACGACTATGTTGAATCATAGAAGAAATGCGAATAAATCTCTGTCCGCTAAAGGTCTGGAGGGAGATCTCCCATGGGTCCTTTGGAAGCAAATGCGATGGCTGTGCGTGTTCAATACGAAATTGAGATGGATAAGGGTATGCACCCATGCAGTTCTGACATACTTGCAGAGAGAAACGATCCTGACTTCCCCAAAATTTCCGGCGCAATACAGGCGAGCAGTACAGACGCGACTTGTGCAACCTCCAATATCTTGGAACTGTCCCCTCCATCGTCTGTGCATAAATCATCCCCACACCACATGGATGTTGAACACGAATTCATGATGCCTAAAGGCGAAATATGGCACGGTTATGAAGCATTTGGAGAAGTCTTCGGTAGTGGGTCCGATGGAGAGAATGGTGGAGTTATGTTTGAAAATCTAGAAGACACAGGGCCGGGAACATTTGATGTCCCGTCTCTTCTTGATGCCGAAAAGGGGGAGCCTGCGATCGAATTTCGTGATGGCTACTCCTCTGATGAATCAGAAAAATACATGGCTCTAGACAACTTCGATGGTTCACGGTACACGTCATCCGCTTTTGACATGTGGGCTTTCGAGAATCGAGGGGTGGTAGACTTGGCAATAAAGCATGGCATGACAGAGAGTGCCATGAGCGACTTGATGGTAATAATGAAAGCACCTTACAAGTGCTAGAAGACTATTACCGCCAACTCACGAGAGGACTCCGGAATCAATGGCTGTATCCGGGACTATCCCATATGCCCAGGTCATATGTGCTTTTACGATGACAGCGTCATGAATTGTTCTATATGTCACTCCGCACGTACATTGACAGAAGGTCGGGACACCATACGAATGTCTTGGATGAGACTGGCGCCAAGACTCCAGCATTGGTTTGAGAACAAAGCAAAGTGTGAGCAGTTATACGACTACATGTCATCCACAGAATTTGCATGCGGGAATCGCGTTCGAGATTTTTTTGATGCAGCAGCGTATCGCCGGATTTCTGAGCTTTATGGGAGGGAGGAGGCTGTTGAGGACGACATATTTTTGGCTGTATCGACAGATGGGTTACCAAGCTTTTCGAAACAAGTCGTACGATGTCTGGCCGATCGCCGCAATTGTCTGTAACCTGCCTCTGCACATGCGATTCGATGTGAAAAATGTCGTTCCGTTTGCGTTTATACCGGGCCCATCTGAGCCTACCAACTTGCAGTCGTTAACCGAACCGCTTTGACAAGAGCTGGAAGAGATAAATGCAGACGAGGGACAGGATTTTGCGTTCTATGATGACGTGACCCGTCGCATACGCGTGTACCTCGTATGGTTTTCAGGGTATCTTCCCGCTGTCAAGAAGGTTGCTGGGATTAAAGGGCATAACGGAAAGCGACCGTGTCGCTTCTGTCATATCGAGGGGGTTTACTGCGAGGAGTGCAAGCATAACTACTATCCAGCAAAGTTGTGCTCCGAAGCGGGTGGCCCGATAAACACGCGTGTCAATATCAGGTCTCTACAGGTACGGACGGTTCAAGAAACTAGAGACACGTTCGCTGACCTCTCGAGACTCTCTGGGCAACGAAGAGCAGATCTTCAGACTTCCACTGGCATAGTCGAAGACTCAGTGTTGTTCAGACTACCAAATATTGTGCCGTACATGTCCTTTCCCATTGAAATCATGCACTTGTTTTACACTATTGGGAAAGATATGCTTCGGCTATGATGCTCGGGAGGAAACGATTCGTTTTGTCTTGGAAGGAATGCTATGAAGGAAATTGAACAAGAGCTTCAGCGCTTTGGTGTCGGAGTCCCCAGCCAGCTCTATTGCCGACCGAGGGCTTTGAGTAAGCACGGGGATTGGAAATCTGCAGAAATTAAAAACTTCACTTTGTCCTACAGCCTCATTGCTCTACATGGGTACCTTCCAGATTCATATATATCGGTCCAGTCCTCACTGAGTACGACATTAGAGAAGTTGGAAGGCTGTCAAGAGCGATCTACGAACACTACTAGAGGGAATATTTCAGGTATCAGCGGGACCGTATGTTGTGTAAATATGTTTTTCATTTGCTTCTGCACCTTGAGGTGGACATTCGCGAGAATGGTCCACCTGTCGGGTACTCGCAGTACTGGATGGAACGTTACATAGGATGGATTTTGGGAAGACTCAACGCTAAAAGATTGGCAGCTCCGTCCATGTTCAAAAATGCTGTCGTAAATGAGGCGGTCAACGCAAAGTTTAAGATGCCTTTCAATAAACAAGTGGGGCAGTTTCACAATTTACAAGGGAGAGGGGGCTTTCGCATTATGGGCGCGTCGCACAACCATAGACTCGATGCCAGCAATGCAAGCGACCAGCGTCTTTTTACAATGCTTCAGGGGTATCTTACTCGTAAGTATGAAGGCATAACGAATGCGGAGGCTGAAGAAATACTGGGAACGATGAAGTATTGCCATTTCCGCGCAAGGGTGCAGTTTATCTGCGGATCTACTGTGCAGATGTCCACTGCATTTTATGACGTTCGTCATTGGAGTCGCACTAATCACCAAGTACGAGCGAGTTGTTATTTGGCCTGTGAAATGGATGGCGAACTTGAAGGGGCCCTGGATATCTACTATGGTAGACTTCTAAAGCTAGTACCGTTTGAGGTGGATGTGGGCTCGGCCTTGGCCCGGAGATGGAGCCATTGGCAGGACACTTATGAGGTCGGTGTTTTTGACTGGGTGGCGGGGATGGAGATTGGGGCATACGGACAGATCTTTCAGAACTGTGAGGGAATGAAAGCATTTTCGGCAAGCTCTGTGGAGGATTTGACGATCATACGGCGCCTTATCAGCGTCGTAGATCACACCATGCCAAGTGCCGCAGTGAGGGATTTTCCGCTTGGAATCCGGGCAGCAGTACGGCGTGGGAGGAGACGCTGCTACTTCGCGGATGATAATTCGCGCGTGGATGCGTTGTTGGATTCGGCAATTTCATCCTGAGACAGTAAGAACAGGATCTTGCGCGGCATCAGGGGCCGGTGATATTTGGAATGTAACTGGGGAAGAGTCATACGGACACTGGTCACAGAGCCAATTTACCTATTGAGCGCTTGAAGTGGGGAGCCGTGGTGCGCTGGCATTTCATTGCCGGGTTTCGTTTGCAGGCTGGAGCTTATCTAGGAAAAGGCAAAGATCACATACAGGCCAAATCTCCTTGCGAATCTCAAGAGGCTGAAGTGTATGGATAGAACTGTGAGCATGGCGAACTGCAAAAGAACGGACACGTAAATGAGGCCCGATTCAATAGCTACGCTGGTACGATTCTGAGTAAAGCCAAAAGAAAAGATGAGTGTGATGTGCGCGTCGACGAGGTATTCGGGAGTGGGTCGTAAGGCCCATAACGGCATGAAATCACCCGCTTGTATGTACCCTAATGAGTTTGTGTTTCTATGTCTGTAAGGGGTGTCAAATATGAGGTCGCTTTCATTGACGGGGGAGGGCCATGTGATCACCCCAGAAACAATGCATGATCCCATTGCGGTCACAATTGCAAAACGTCACGCCTGCTGCCGGTGTAGCGCGACACTTGTCACAGCAGTAAATAACCATCACATGAAGGTCAAATTACACTCCAAAATATTTTATTTTTTCTTGTAGGGCTCCGGCCACACGGATATTTTCCCATGGTGGGACCCAGCCGTTTGTGACACCGAAGTGTACTGTCTCAGGGCGATTCCGCTGAGAAACTCCGGTAGCAAGCGGATCGCTTGGCCTTCGTTCATCTCTTGGGTGTCGAATTCTTGGACTATCTTAGCTAAAAAGTCTAGAACTAATACGCAATCTTCTCGTTTGAACGTATTGTCTCTCTTCACCTTTGGTGTTATGTCTCTTCTGATCTTTCGAACGGCGGTCCATCGCTTGCTCGACAAATGTGTCTGCGGATTCCGCAGGCGATACGTCCTGTACAAAAGCAACTTCTTGAAGAGGTGGTTGGTCGGATTTAATTTCTCCAACTCCTCCCATCACGGTCCGCGCCGCGTCGCGATGTCTTCTGGTTCCGCTTCCTTGTCTCTCCGCGAGGCGGACGAAGTGACTCCGCCTCTTTTGGAGCTCTTCTTATTTGACGAAATTACATTTCCTTCTGTCGATCTTCGGTCGGAATTTCTTGAATGGTTCGACGAGCCGTCGTCACCATTTTCTTCTGAAACATTCGACTCCGAATTTGAGTCGCAATTTTCGCGGTCGTCAGTACAGTGACTTTTCTTCTTCTTTCGGCCTTTGGCGGACTTGGGGCTCTTCCACTTGGAGTCCCGGATCCGGGCTGACTGGTCCTTCCTCGTTGGACTGTCGAGTTCTTCTTCATCGGAGAGCGGTCCCGCGTCCAATCTTGGTTCGGCCCGGCCTGCAGCTTGCTCAAGGTCCTTGAGTCGTCATGAAGCGCGGTAGAACCGGTCGTCGATGCTGTCCCTTGTCTTGGCCAACGTTTCCAGGGCCTGATTCGCGTCTCGCCGCGCTTCTTTCGAGGCGAGCTTTAGCGAGTCCAGCACTTCCGGATCTCGGCCCGGGGACGCATCGGTACTTAAATTCTCAACGAGAACCACACCAGCTGTCAGCTCTTCAAGCGCAGCGTGGAACTCGGATTTTAGCAACTCCTGTTGCTTCTGAAAAATGCCCAGATGTTCGTCGAACTTGCTCTTCGTCTCCTGACGAATTTTCTCGCTCAACTTCTCGAACTTCTCTTCGAGGCCATTTTTCTCAACGGCTGTCCCCAAAGGGAACGCTTCTGCAACTGGATCAGTAGCCGAATTTCCTCGGCTTCGTGTACAAGGTCCTCGCCGAATTCTCGACTCTTGAGCTGATCTAGCTCTTCGGACCCCTGGACCGACGTCCTTGGGCTGGCTTGATGCCATGGTCCTCTCTTAATAAACGAGACCTATCGAACTAATTTACATATTTCGGACTTCTGATTTCAGTTCCAAATTCTAGATCGGGCTTCGTAGTTTCCTGGATTCTAGGTCGGGAGATCACTTATGTAGTCCAATGTGCCTGTCAGGCCGGAACCAGGGTCCAACGGTCCAGCAACAACACAAACAACAAACAACAGCCAACAAGAGTTGCCGACGGCACAGCCCTACAGAGTGTCCGATTCTTCCTTTCCCTTTAGGTGGGTATGCGGCCCACAGTAGCTCAAATCCCTGATAGGGGGGGCAAAAGGAAGATGCCCGGCCTGGGATGAATGGTGGCAGAGTCTTGTAAAGGCAGGCACTCGGCGAGTTCGGGGCGGTGATTAAGAAGCCGGGCCCGATGGGTCGTACGGCCAATGCTCGCTGAGCGTCTGGTACACCTTATACCCTTGATAAGGTCTTCGACGGGAGCGCCACAACGCAGCTCGACGGGAATTAGCAAACACGTAGCAGCGCTACACCTCCGTACTGCCCGATGGCAAATTACCGACACCGGAACGGTTGCAACCTGTATCCGATGGAACCAACACTGTCCTGTATACAAAACAGGACCTTCGAGGGAGACGTCGTCGCAACAGTCTCCGTCGGGGGACGTAAACAAGTAGCAGCGCTACACGCACGTGTCGCCCGATGGCTAAGACACCTACACCGGTCCGGTCGCAACCAAAGCGGATGGCACCAACAACAAACAAAAGAACCAACAAAACAGCCCGATGACTCCAGTCGTCACAATGCGGGTCACAATCAGGCACCGTCGAACCAACGCAAGGTAAGGGAATAGAAATAGAGATAGAAATAGAAATGGATAGGTGAAATAAAGGAAAAGGAAAGGGAACCCCCGAGCGCAAAGAATAACGTAATCTGTGGTAAAAGGAAGCGTCTTGGGAAAAACGGACTTCGACCAAGACGCTATTCAACTTTGGCCACTCGGGTTACCTTTACTGACTTGGTGGTCAGAGGGCTAAGGTATATATCGCCCCGCCGGAGCCACTACAGTAGCTCTCGGCGCTAGATCCTAGATCTAATCTAATATTCAATAACTAATCTGCAACTAATTAAAATTATTGATTAAAATAATAAAGTGAAATAATTTTCACTTGTCACCCGCCCCAATTTGTCATACCCCTCAATTCTTTTCTTTTCACCCCCTCACGGTGCAGCCGATTATTGCACTACACTCATCTTGAGTATAGGACCTCCTGCCAGAAAGGGAGTCTCCACGGACGCCACCTGGCGAAGTTCAAAATCCTTTTCGTCATCTTTGACGTCCTCTTTGCGAGAGTCCTCCGGTTGGAGTCCACTGACGTCCGGGAAGAAGCATTACTCATTTCCCCGGCGAGGACCGTCAGAAATAACACGCTTCTCATCAGCGAACTTCTTCGCCCTTTCTGGCGTCCATTGTTCCTCCCGGACAGCCTCCGCTGTGGGCCCCAAGCATAGAGAACCCGCCCGCAAATATTGCCTAATTAACGCTTCATCGCAATAGATCACGGGGTCGTGCCCCCGCCGTGAAGAGCCGGGCCTGTTCAAGCGACCCTTGCCCGAAGAAATCAGCAAACTGGCGGAATACGCGGTGACGCGCGGAAGCCCGGATGAACCTGGTTGGAAGCCCTGAAGCTGAGACATAGTGCGAAGGACCGCGGTGCGAAGCTGTGAGAGTGAGACGAACACGGAAGAAAAAATGACCGTAGAAGAAGAAACGCACTCGGAGAAAAAATCGCGAACAGAACGCACGCGAAAAAATCGCAAAGATCTCAGTCAGAAACGCCGCCGTCGGCGCAAATACGCGCGTAGCCGCGAGAGTCGTTGGACTGAAGCGCCAAGACAGGCGGAGGAATGGAAGCACGCGCAGGGTTGCCAGTGCAGGGAAAGGTGCAGTGGTAATGGACCGCGTTTCAAAGGCGGGTCGGCACGACCATTGAAGAGGGGGTGATGTAGTGCAGTGACCCTGTACTGTACGCCTAGTCACTGCCGTCGTGGGGACGCGCTCCCCGCCTTTGACACGTGTGTCACACGTGTGCTCATCCAAATTGTACGCGTACACTTTGGACTTTGGATGATTCCACACGTGTACTGTGCACGCACACTTGGGAAGGTACCCCACGTGTACCACATGTGGCCACACGTGTATAACAATGGTATGACACGTATATGATACGTGTACAACACGTGTACGACACGTATAGATACGTGGTACCTACAAGTTTCTACGCTAATTAGCTTCTAATGCCAGGTGGCAATTCTAATGACGATAATTAATTATTAACTACCCATTTAGTAACCGACGCCGACGACGGCGCTCGGCCTATATAGGTCAGGTGTCGGAAGGCGCTACAGTAAAGAGGGATCGGTTGATCGGACCCCATCTTTGGTAGGATCCTCTACGGTTCCTATCTCGTTTGCTAAGTCTAGTACCTGCAGCCTTCGTTGTCATCCTTTTTCTTGTTTTTCCTTTACGTTTTCCCCTATTCTCTGCAATTCTACATTATCTTCCTTCTTCGTTCTTTTTTCTTCTTCTTCTTGTTTACTCCTTCTAGCGCACTGCCGCTGGAATGCACCCCTACGCGCACACCGTGATCTACCCGCGGTACGGCGTCGACCCCGCTGAGTTACCCGGACAGAGGGACTCGAATACCCTGGTGGTGACTGTGCCTTGCGTCGCGCTTTCTACAGCGTGATTTATGCCCTCGTTGGCGGTGTGGAGGTGCACTGCACCACAAAAGGATAGGAAAATAAAGGAAAAAAGGGAAACCCGAGCGCAAAGGATGAAGTAATCTATAGTAGAAGGGAATGTGTTGTAAAAGACGGACTTCGACCAAGGCAATATCAGACTCTGGCAACTCGGGTTACCTTTACTCACTGATGGGTCAGAAGGCTAAGCTATATATCGCCCCGCCGGAGCCACTACAGTAGCTCTCGGCGCTAGATCCTAGATATAATATAATATTAATTAAAATTAAATAATAATAAAATAATAATGCGAAATAAATCATACTTAAGTCCACCAATCTCCTGTTCCGGTGCAGTACCATGGCACTACACTGGGGTCCCGATTAATCGCCCGGATTGCGGCTCAATGTTTGCTGCGGTATCGCGCGGTTGGCCGTGACCGCCCAAGTGGTTCGGACACGTGCTCGCAGTTGACATAACATGGGTACGCCAATAGAGTGTGCAGCAGCGTAGTTTGGCGCAGCACGCGCTGTGTAGCGTGCCGAGAAAAACGTGGGTAGGATAATGTGCTGTCCGCAATCTGTCACTGGATCGTGCGGAAAAGTGCGCCAAAATACGCTCGTGTTGCGTACCATCTTAGCATGTCAAAAGCTCACCAAAAAGACGACTCTGACCGCTCATCTAGATTTGTAGTCTAATTTGACAGTACGTAGGCAAACTAAAATCTGACAGCTGAGTCGGAAAAGAGAATCGGTCGTGGTTCTCTCCGCCGATGACAAACATCCAGTATTCCTCTCAAAAGATGACAACATAATTGGAATGCATAGACCGGATCTCACTCTTTTGTATATGTATTGAGCGATGACAATTTGTTACGAATACAGTCTGCCTGACATAATAAGGGATTCAATCAAAATAAGTTGACAACGACGCTGGAATATGGCTTAAAATGACAAACGTTTGGTATATTGTCGGCCTGACGACATACCGGATTAATGTAAAAAATGACATCCATTACGATTTGAAATGGTCTCTGACATCCCAAGTCGGATTTTATAGGTTTTCTGACACCTATTATTGTAAAGATAGGGTCCCGTTCAGCCTCTTGACAGTAAACTTTAGATTGTAATTAAGAGGTGAGCGGGACAGAATCGTACTGTACATGACGTGTACAGTACAGTACACGTCACGACAGGGCTCACCATGACCGAGAGGTCGTCCTCTTTGTAAAGAAATGGGGACTCTATACCGAAAGGAGTCCCCGAGGACGACCCAGGCAGAGCCAACAGGATCCGAAGGGGATCCTGCAGGCGACGAGGACCATGGTGAGACGAGAGGAAGAGTGAAAACACGGCCAGAAGAGCATTTTAGTAGGGTCTACAATGGAAAAGTTCGATTTTAGTGTAGTCTATGCTATTTTACCTGTAGAGTATCTACTTTCTAGAGTTCTATAAAGGTCCCGGTTCAGAACGACGGGGAGTTGGAGAGGCAGGCACAACAACCGACTAACCACCGGAGCCCCCAACCTGACTAAGGAAGAGCGTCAATTAGAACCTCTAAGTCAAAACCCCAAAACCAACCGAAACTTTGAAAGTAAGTCAAACATTCCAAAACCTTGTCCACGTGTCCACCGGGCATGTGAAAACTATGTATTGAATCCGGCCAATTACATAAAGTTATGTATGGGATATAACCTTCCCCGAAAGTATAATTTGGTAACATCTTTGTTAAATTAACTTGAAAAACTACTTCCCCTTGCCCAAATGAGGTCAGACTGCTAGTGATGGATGCTCTGCGTTTGCTAATCAACCGGGAGGAGATGCAGAATCTCTAGCCGTTCTGGATCAGAGAAACCCCGAATTTTCTTTTATTGGTACGGCAATACACAGATGTTTAGAAAAAGGACTATTTGGTAATTTGACCGGCACCAGAAAGACCAAGTAACGCGGACGCGGCAACGTTGATAGGGAATGATGAGGAGTTGACGCACGTTGGGGAGGGGCCTTCGTGCGCCTTTGGAACTGCAGTTGATCGTGCCCGCTTCTTGGTTGAGTTGACAGGCTTTGAGGCCTTGCCACTTTTCATGCATCCCAGACTTTTTTGTGCCCTCGGCTTTTTCGCTTCTGCTTACTGTTCTTTCTGCAGGTCTCTTTGTTTTGTTCGCTGTTCGCTGTAGCCGATCCTCCTCAATTTTTTTTCTGCTTCCTGCGCGCAATGAAATTGCCAAACATCAGATAAATTGCTGGCGTCCCCAGCTGAATCATTTCTTTTCTGCCCGTGTGACTCTTTTCTCTTGGTACTTGTGGCCGGGGAGCACTTGCACTCATAACAATCTTGTTAACGCTATCATGATTTTTAGGAGCATCTCTGCCCCTTTTTATTGCAAGTGAAGCGGACTTTTCGTTGTTGACATTTTCCTTCAGCTTTTGGAAGACGAGGAAGCAACATTGCGTGGAACTGTAGACGTGGTGAATGCTCCAAGCCCCAGAGCATTTCCCTGGAGTCCAACAATGAATGACTGTACTGTACCCATTGTCCGCACTGATTTTACCTCTGCGGCATGCTTTCGTACAGTGGGAGCAACGAGAACTGAATCACCAAATTAGCCTTTTTTACCAAATAATACTTTCTGGACTGGTACACCTAAAAGAAAATTCGGGGTTTCTCTGACCCAGTATGGCTATAGATTCTGTATCTACTCCTGAGAAGAGATACGGAATCTCTAGCCATAACTGGGACCAGTTGGTTAGCAAACACGGAGCATCCATCACCACCAGTCTGATCTCATTTGGGCAAGGGGAAGTAGTTTTGAAGTTAATTTAAAAAAGATGTTACCAAATTACACTTTCCTGGAAGGGTACTGTCACGGTTACACCGTGAGCGCTTGGTCTGGGAGGTAGACAGGGACATTGACAGTCCCACAGCGACGACTCAGCCGCTCTTTACCAGATTCTGTGTCCTCTTTCACTTCTGGGAGAAGCCTCCTCAAGTAGATTTTCTAACTCTCCCTATCCTGCTTCCCGCGCCCCTCTGTCCCCGCATTCTCTCACAACCTTTCCTGCGACCTCCACGACCCATTACCTACCTCCTAGACACCATTCGTTTCTGCCCCCTGGAGCGCCGTACCTGGTGCACCGCCATCGGGCGTATTGTCGGCCTGCTGACGCTCACTTCCGATCAAACGAATGATCGCGCAGCACCGCCACTATTACTCCACAGCCAATTATCAGGCCCCAAGTGTCCCTACACATGCTCTGATTCCACTATATGATAATACCCTGTGATAAAGAAAAAGAGTTACTGATAGCCATAGTTCGACTTTTTGCCCTGTCCTCCGCCCCTTCAGCCCACGTCCTCGCTGTTAAAGTGAATTGTGTTTAGATTGGGACTACCTATGATAATATGTTGCCTGATTCGCACTGTAGCCTACAAATTAGCTGTATCCTACACCTTTTTGTCACCTACCACCCACCTTTGCCATATTAGGCCTCAGGTGTACTATTACCTTATGGAATGTGTTACCTAGCTTTAAGAACTACTTTTTTAGGTACGTTTGAAAGGCTTCCTGGGTAGCAACCCTCCTTTTGGTAGCGTAGTGACACTTTTAGTTTATTTGGTAAGTATCTCCTCGAGTTCTAGAGTACTATAAATGTCTAGGAGTAAACGGCCCCGGTGCTCGGCATCAAATCTTACCATCAACAAAAACCAACCACCACCGACAACCTCGCGCCAACGCGTCCCGTCTCTCCCCTGTGGTTCGCCCTCCGACCACCGCACCCCGCGCCAACCCGGCCTGTGCGTACTCCTTGCACCCCGTGCCGCGTTTGGCCTGTGCTCCCCTTTTCACTCTACTGTACCCCTTTACAGTAATTTCTCCGACACTCGCAACAGTACCGAAAAAAATAAATTAGGGGTATGGATTGGCGCGCTGGAGATGCCCTCATCATGAATTCTGAACACTCTCCCGGTACAACCCCGAGTACGAGATAGTAAAATCCCGAGTACGAGATAGTAAAACCCCGAGTACGAGATTATCTCGTACTCGGGGTTTTACTGTATGATACAGTTACAGTAGACCATTCACGCAAATTCTCTCGGACAGCCCAAAGAACCAAATAACTACTGAGAAGACAACTATTTTTGACGTATCACAAATTAATAAATATATCATACACTAACTGTAAATATGGTCGACCTTTTCGACAAGAAACCCGCGAATCGCCAATACGTGGTCAATTCCTGGACTTCGATTGAATGTGAAAGAGCGGCATCTCAACCTGCAACGCCCAGTTCATTTGATAAAAGACCGGGCCACATCGTAATGACAGAGATCAACGCCTTTCAAAAAATCAGAACTGGTTCTTCCCGCCCTCATCCCGGCCCCTTCCGCTCCGCCTTCTACACCTTCAGTGTCAAGCCCCCCTTCCCCACCTTGCGACTCCAATCCCACACACGCCACCTTTATACCTACACAAGTCCACGCCCACTTCCACTCCTTCCCATCCTATCTCCCTGTCCCCCATCGTCTCTCCCCCACTCTGCAATAGTTTCTCTCCATCTGCTCTGCCACTTTTACCCCTCTTGTCCCACCCCCGCTTTCTCCGCCGTGTGCCCATCTCGCCTGCCATTTCCTATCAAAATCGCACACTGCACTATGGCCTGCTTCTCATCCCACGATGCAGCACAAGCCCTGCAACTCCTCGCCAATGCGTCAATTGATCGCCGTAATGGGCTCGAGGCGTTCGAGTACGAGCGCCCAGAGAACAGTGAGGAGGATAATGGGACTGATGCGCCGATATTTGACCGTTTCTACGATGAGAGGGTGCGAAGGCCATTTTGGAGATGAACGACTTCAACCCGACCCAATTCATCGGCATTTGGGCTGGGTTTGAGGCGTTGGTCCTTGTAAACTACAACGTCGGTCGTGGGCGCAAATGCGCGCAGAAGCTTAAAGACGTGCTGTTTATGGTATTGGCGGTTCTCAAGCACGGGGGTATGTCGGATTTTTTGGCGTGGATGTTTGAACAGAAAACGTCCGCGTATGAGCGAATGAGGTTCGGTTTATACAGCTCTTTTCCGAACCTTTATATGAGCACTACGACTCAAACCAGACGAAGAGATGAACCATGAAGGAACTGCAGGCAAATGGGCATGTGTTTAAAAATTATCCCATGGCAAGGTACGCCACGGATGTGACGTTTTAGCCTGCCTTCAGGCCGTCGGGCAGTGTCGAAGAGGAAAAGAGGTATTACAGTAGTAAACACAAGTTGTATGGATACAAGGTTGAAGTCTCTGTTACTCCAAATGGTTTCGCTGTCGGTTCGAGCATGCACGAGTCCGGGTCCGTTTCCGATCTCGTCAATTTCTAGGAAATGCAGTGGTTTCATCACCGCACCCAGCGCAAAAGGAGTGATGAAATGGACATTGCGGACAGCGGCCCGCTTGCAGAGAGGTACACGAATCAGTGGGCAGTGCTAGCCGATAAAGGCTATCAAGGCGTGGGGGAGTTTTGTAGAATTATTTATCCCAAGCCCAAACCACATGGCTCGTGTTTGTCTCCCGCGGATGTTTCGACAAACAAGTTTATATCTAGTGACCGCATTTTGGTAGAGAACTATTTCCGACGTTTATGCGGGCTTTTGAATGTGTTTGGGTCGAAATGGAAATGGTCCGAGATTAATTATGACCCCATATTTCGTCTATGTCTAGGGCTGACGAACTTCCACATACGCTGGAAGCCGCTGCGGGATGAAGACATGCAGTTATACTATCAGCTAACAAGCAGGTGGTATCACATTGGGAATTTTCAACTCGAACGACGTCGAAGGATACAGAAGCGCTATCGTCAGAGACGAGCGGACTTCGTGCAACGCCAATTTCGTGCAGAGGGGGTGAGGGAGCTGTTTGGGAGACAGCGAAGCGAAAGTATGTAGGGACAGCAGAAAGATACTGTACTATCGTAAAAGTATCATTTTTTGCTCGCGACATTTGGGAAATGGTGGCACACATGACATCCTTCATATAATTTGGTAGAATACGAAGAGAGATTAAGGACTTTCATTGTTATGACATCAGAATATAAGAAAAAGTGGTCGATATGTCAAATTGTATTGGCAGGAGGTCCGCATATTTCATGCAATGGCAATGAGTCAACATAATCCTCAACATGAAAGCGAATCACTGCACACAATATACATTTCAGTCTTTTTCGGTCGTCAGCACACCATAATTTCTGGGATAGCAGTACACATCACAATTTTAATGGAACTCGGTGTCACACATCCTGGATTTTCATTGTAAACAGTGCATTTCAACCCCCATTTTTTCGAAACGATACACATAGCGAAATTAATTGGCGGCTGCGGTCCATTCTCGGACTTCATCGGTAATCGGTACACCAAACTTGGCGGTGACAATACGAAGAGGCGAATATTTCGGCATTTTGTTGCGAAATGTATGTAAGAATATTCCTGTCGTCGTCGGACATTCACCACCGCAGTCGATACACATCCTTACGAGTGTGTCGCACCCGACAGCGCCCTACCTTGGCCATTCGCTTCTGCAGTATACATCATTTGCCATTTCACGTCAGGTGTGTTCTCCCTCCGCCATTATACATTATAAAACCACCGTTTTCCATTGCGAAGCATTGCCGCCTGCATTGCCATTACTATTTGAGCACCAGCACCGTTTTGCCATACTTTTATATGTCCACTTTTAACCACTCCTAGATCAACTGCGGCGACCATGTCGTATTGTAGTAACTCGTAACACCGAACTGCAGTTAAATCTCACTGTTTACGCTGATGTCCATTTGCGTGGTCATTATGACGGCCATGTCCAGAAATTCCCTTTTTGCTCTCGATTTTTATGCATTGCTGTAGAGGGCGTTGAGTCGGCTGTTGGAGTCCATTACAGCATATTTTAGCTCACCTTCAAAAGGACCGAGTCGTCCTGCAATTGTCACTGTTCTGCGCAAACCCCCTTCATTTGCGTTGGAGACCTAGTAGCTGGTTACACCGAAACTGCTGGGGCTGCCGATGAATGCCCTCGGCCCTGAGGGCCGTTCCTAACGACGAGCACGGTGTGCTAGCACGCAAGCACCCTGAAACTTGGCATGAATGTATTGGTTGAAAAAATTATTGGAAATGCTTTTGCTCCCGTTCAACCGATCCATTCATGCCAAATGCAGGGTGCTTGCGTGCTAGCACACCGTGCTCGTCGTTAGGAACGGTCCGGGCCGGTCAGGGCCGCTGATACATTAGTTTCAAAGTCGTGGTCTATACAGTGTGCGAAACGCAAATAAATACACCCATCGTCGAGTGGGGTTTCGCCATTTGCAGGCGGAAAACATAAAAGCGCCCACTCCATGACAACGCAAAACACACGACGAGTCCGATTCTGGGCTCAGATTGGCTCAATTATAAACGCATCGACCGCTATATATAAAAACGCATGCGAAACGCAAATAAAAACGCGAAACGCCATAGAATACAGTATCGAAAAGTGCGGGCAACTGGCGTGTAGTCTTCATTTCAAAACAATAAAGGACACAGTACTATACCGACTGGCACTTGACGTCTTCCTACCTCATCGTCCACTATCAACTAGCATTAAAAATGCCAAGAGGCCCGCCGCTCACCGACCTCGAGAAGGGCCAGATCCTTGCCCTGCATCATCAGCTTATGTCCTTACGGGACATATCGAAAGAATTGGGAAGGTCCGTAGGAGCTGTGCAGCGCTTTTTAAAGAATCCCAGTCGCACTGCACGGTCTCGGGCGCATGTAACTGGTCAAAAGTTGACTGTCCGGGAAGAAAAGGCTATGATTCGAAAGGCAACCACGGGAAACTATTCAGCTCGAGACATAAAACAAGACCTCAACTTGCCGGTAGGAGTCCGCAGAATTCAACAAATTCTAAGCGCAACGCCACATCTAAAGTATAGAAAAATGAAGACCGCCCCAATGATGACTTCTCTGCACCGCGAAAAAAGGGTCAAATGGGTGCGCCGTTTTATAAGCAAGGGGAACTTTTTTTGGAACAAAGTCATCTTCAGCGATGAGAAAAAGTTCAACCTCGACGGACCGGATGGAAATGCCTGCTATTGGCATGATTTGCACAAAGATGAAAGGTTTTTTTCTAAGAGGCAAAATGGAGGAGCTACAGTTATGGGTTGGGGAGCCATTTCTCCTTACGGGGTATCCCCTTTGGTGTTTTTAAATGGAAATCAAAATTCGGGTAAGTACTGCGAAACCCTGGACAAGGCCCTACTGCCTTTTTCCGCAGAGATGTATGGGGAAATGGAGAACTGGGTTTACCAGCAAGATGGAGCTTCTATTCATAGGTCGAGATTCACGCGCTCTTGGCTCAATGAGAAGGGTGTGAGAACTATGGACTGGCCTGCAAAGTCTCCTGATCTTAATATTATTGAGAACATTTGGGGAATCATGGCTCGTCGCGTCTATCTTCGCCAGCGTCAGTTCGATACGATAGAGCAGCTTAAGGAGGTGATTGAGGATGTATGGGCAACAATTAGTGGCGAATTGCTACAGAAGCTCTATCGTAGCATACCGCGGCGTATGCTTGCAGTGCTGGATGGACAAGGGCGAGCGACAAAATACTAGAATAAAGACATTTCTTCTACTGTACTCTATAGCGTTTCGCGTATTTATTTGCGTTTCGCATACTTTTTTGAAGATATCTGTCTATGCGTTTATGATTGAGCAAATCTGAGCCCAGAATCGGACTCATCGTGTGTTTTGCGTTGTCATAGAGTGGGCGTCTTTATGTTATCGGCCTGCATCTGGCGAAAACCCGCTCGACGATGGGTGTATTTATTTGCGTTTCGCACACTGTATTTTCGAATGCTGTATGTGGTGTATATAGTAAGTTTACCAAACTGCTAGACTTGCTCCGACTGAGCGCCCTCCGGATTGTCGGAATATGGCATAGTCAAGAGTCGCTCTAAACTGTGCTCGCCCCTCGGCGGTCGGCCGAGGTTCTGGCGCTGGCGGCCCTTACCGCCACAGCAGCGGCAGGGCCTAATGGGTGTGACGATGGAGGGGCGGTGTCGGACGAAACTAATGACCACTACGTGGTCTCGGCGTTTGTTGGGATCTACAAGGGTGAGTGCGGTCTGGTAGCCCGAGCAAACTTTACCTTTCTCTAACTCTCTTTTGCTTGTCTCGGGACCAGATCGACAGTTTCACTTGCACACCTACACGACCCAGCGTCACCCATCACAAGCGCCTAGGTTATTCCGGCATCCAGAGGACACCCTGCTGACTCAAGCAGTGTGTGACACACTGCTGACTCAAGCAGAATGTTTGCATCGGTTCGCAACGCCCCTGAACATATCCTCTTGCCGCACAGTTCTATCGTTTCATAGATTGGCATGTGTACGCTACTGCTGAGGGAGCGTCAAATCTATTTAACCACCTCAAGTTCGCACGCCCCAGCTCTTCTACTCTGCCACCTCCTCGCGCTCCAACCAAGCCCCCAATCAACCCATTCCGTACTCACCTCCGACCATATTCGCAAACATGTCTCACTTCCCGTGCCCCGTCTCCATAGAGCCCAACTTCCTGCCCGTCGGCAGCTCGTTCGGCCACAACGCCGTCGTCCGCCCGACATCTACCAACGCACTTTCGGCATGCATCATCGCCGCCTCGAAACTGGGCAAGCAAGTCGTGCCCGAGTTCGGCGCCCCCGCCTACAACCCGGCTACCATCTCGCAGCGTCTGGCCGGCGCTGTCGTCGCAAAGCTCGACGCCTTCAACTCGTTGCACGTCTCGCCGGACGGCACGGTGGTCATCGGTGCCGCCGTCACCATCGCCGCGCTCGTCTCCGCCGCCAGGCACGCTCGCATACTCCTCCCGGTCCCGGACCTTCCGCACGAAACCGTGGTCGACGCGCTCAAGTCCGGCGTCCAGTCCCACTTTTCGCGCACCATCGGCACGCTGCACAGCCGCCTCACGGCCGCGACAATCGTGCAGCCCGACGGAGCGATCGTGCATGCCGCGCCGGAGACCGACGCCGCCCTCATCGATGACGCGCTTTCGCACAGCAGCACAGCCATTGTCACTTCGCTCTTCTTCCGCGCCATTCCGACCGCCGAGGCCGCAGAATACTGGCTCGCTCGCACAGCTGTCATGTACCACTCCGAGACCGCGCTCCGCTTGTTGACGGATTTGTTTGCGACGGTCGCAAAGACCATCACTGACCAGTCCGACATCCTTGTCCACACCAAGGCCGCTATGTACAACATTCCGGTCATCGTTGTCTACGTCTCTGGCAAGGGAGAGCATTCTTCGGACGCATTTCTCCACGCCGTCAAAGACGCCGTGCTTCGTGTCACGGGAAACTCTCCCCAGTCAACTGGCGTGTTTAAGGTTTTCAAGGGCGCGGCTGCTGGCCCCGAAACCATTGCCTCGGGAGAGATGGGACGTTTGCAATATGGCAAAGAAGCTGTTCTGTTGCACCATACGTTCCCCATGGCGCAGGTCGAGTCAGCGATCCAAGATATCAGTGTGGTTGTCGACGAAACTCTCGGTACAAACGCAGAGGGCGAACTCTTTTCAGTGGCCGTGTCATCTTCGACCCGCATCTCTATCAACAAGGAAGGAGAGCTCGAGCTCTCGGCATTCCTTTTCAAACCGACCTTCCCCAGCCAAACTGATAAGGAAGTTGCATCTCGGTTCCAGGAAACTATCTCCATGTGCCGATTTCCGGAAACTCCTGATTTCTCCACTTTGCAAGCCAATTTCGCGCCACCGGTGGTCCCGCCGACGATCAAAGTGAAGGAGAACCTCATTCCGAACTTCAAGGGCAACGTCTACATGCAGGGTGATGTCCTTTATGAGGATAGGGCGTATCAATACGCCACAACGTCCTATCCCGCGCAGGATATGACGCCGTACATGGTGGCTTTTCCGTTCGACGAGGAAGACATTGCTGCTGCAATTGCGTTCGCAAAGTCATTCCCGCAGCAGAAAAATGTCGTCGGGCGCAGCGGGGGACACCAGTACAGCGGCCTTTCTTCGGGCGGTAACGAGACGATTGTCCTCAGTATGGACTATTTCCGCGATGTCATTGCCGACCCGAACAACTTCCACATCATCACTGCCGGCGTGGGCGTTCGTCTTACGCACATAGCAGATGAGTTCGACAAGGCGGGTGTCACGGTGCCGCACGGCGAGTGTCCCCTTGTTGCGATCGGGGGACACACACAGTCTGGAGGCTACGGGCATCTGCTGCGCAGCTACGGTCTCATCATTGACCATGTGCGCTCATTCCGCATCGTTGTGGGCGACGGGTCTGCACACGAAATCCTCAAGCCGGGGGTTGTAGGTACGCGCTCGCTCCCGAATAACGACGATGTCTACTTCGCCGTGCTCGGGGGCGGGCCGAGCAGCTTTGGCATTCTGACGACAATCACGTACGACACGATCAAGAACGTTGACCATCCTTACTCGGGCGGCCTTATGGCTACGCTGACATACAAGAAGAAGTCGTTCAGGGCGATTATGGAGGAGCTTCAGGCGAGAACCGTGAAGATTTGCGACGGTGATACACTGCAAGCAGACAGTGACATGATGGCTAGCGCACTTTCGTTCGATCTCCGCGGGTTTGCAGAGGGCAGCATGAGCACGGACCAGCCTGAACCTGAGGGCGATGCGATCATGGAGTTCCCGATCATGGGGCTGCCGCCAGATCTCCCTTTTCTCCCGGACGGGATTTTGCTGCTTGAACTTGTGTACGGAGATCATGATGCAAGCGAGGATACGATGAACAGCACGATTGACAGCTTCAACAAACTGTATGAGAAGGTCAAGGTGAAGACAATAATCCCCCAAATTTCCTTTACATCGTTCAACGGAAAGAAGTTGCTGTCGTCCATGTCGAATGATTTTGTGCGCCGCTTCGGCACCGGAAAGGAGGGCCGCGAGTTCCAGTATCCGTACGAAAAGCGTCTCAACGGGTCGTTCGTGCCGCTGACGGACGGGTTCGTGACTGGATTCGTGAACCTCTGCAGCGACGTAATCAAGGACGAAAAAGTGCGGCTCGTGTTCCAGGTCGGGCTTGGCGGAAGCCAGCATCTAAACGGCGGAATGCAGAAGGCCGCAGACGGGAGCAAGGTATCGATTACGGGCTGCTCGCGTCGCAAGTGCTCGATCCTCATCGTGTTCGATGTGTTCTACACGGCGGGTAACCAGGAAGTGGCAAAGCAGTACCAGGTGGCGATGGGCGAGCTGCTTGACCGAGAGTTCCCGGAGGGCCAGGCGGTGCGCTTGCTCTGGGGCTGCTATGGCGACACGGACATCAAGAACGTGTGGGATTATTACTACGACAACCCGCAGCTTTACTCGAAACTGCAGGGCATTAAGGAAGATGTCGACCCGAAGGACGTTTTCCACACAAGGTTCAATGTGCAACTGCCCTCTCAGCACAACATCTCGTCTTAGCGCAATATGCGAGCGAGGCTGCGTCTTGAACGTCAACCTGCTTCGACAGTTAAGCTGATATGCAGCTCTCTTACAAAAGTAAAACTTGCTTTTCTGCTCTTCAGTTAGCAGTTAGTGACAAGGAATTGTGTTCGCTCAATAAGTGCGTTGTGGCATGTACCGTATCGTCTCATACAACTTGAGTTGATGCTGTATTCAGATTTGTCAGATTGATTATCATCAAAGACTTTTTTAAAACTTTTATTCAAGAACAACGGCACCTGGAAAATAGCAAGATAGCAATAATATTGCCAAAATATCCGCCAAATGTACCCTTGGGAGCTTTTGGGATCGTGTACCCTAGTGTCTAGGTGACAAATGACCTCATATGAGGTCACTTTTCAACTTATTTTTCTCGACTTGTGCTAGCTCAACAAGATGGAAAAAAGATACTCTCGACACGGCAGTTGACTTCTGCGTTGTGGAAGGGTGGAGTTTGGTGAGATCTGCACGTCTTCTCCAGCCATTTTTAAAATGCCCAAAAAGGAGCCTTTTTTAACCAATCTCAAAACGTTTTATGTTGATATCTTCGAAACCAAAACGCCTGTTTAAAAAGTCACCTCGTCATTGATACTTCATTAGATTCTTAGTCTCTCTGTGCATAGACAACCGCCATCCCAATGTTTTGCAAGATGTTATTGCCGAGCGCGTATACGTTAAAGAAATGGTGTCCAAACTGAATGTTTTAAAATTTCGATTTAATTTATATATTTTTGCAAAAAAAAGCTGGCCTCATATGAGGCCATGACTGACCTCATATGAGGTCAAATTGCTTGTCGTCTAGACCCTAGTGGTACACGATCCCAAAAGCTCCCAAACTAATCAAGTTCTGTCGATTCGTGATAGTGCGCTCTCATCGGTAAAGTTTACCGACGTTACGCGAAGTCCTGCAGCTCGAGCTAGGTCGGAATATTGGTACAGTACTGTTGAGGAAGAACTGAACCCCACGTGTAAACGTGGACAAACGGATCGCGAACCGGAACAGGAGTGCACGTGCGCGCATGTAGGGAACCGAAAGGGCGGGTAATCCAGTCTTCCGAAGGGAAAAAGGGGTGCAGCTGGTGTCGCGCGTAGCGCCAACGGCAAGGAGGACGGCAATGGACGGTAGGAGTTGGGGGGGGGGGGGGGGGGACAGCGCCGGGTGGTCGGGAGCTGCTGGGTCGAAACGAAAGGGGGCAGGGGAGGAAAGATCAGAGACAGCTGAGGCCTCCCGGGGAGTAGTACTTAATCGCCTACCCTCAGAGATAGAGAGGGGAGGCAGCGAACGAGCAAAGAGTAAAGGAAGTGGGTGGATTCCCGACTTTACGACTCGCTCGGTGCCTCGCGGTTGGATTACCGCAACAGTACAGCAAGGTCCATTTCCAACGTGATTGCTGATCCATTTCGTTCACGACAATGTTCTGTAATGTTTTAGTAAAGTACTCAAATATCACGGTTTTCATTGGAGAGCTGCTTTTCCAGCTTAATGTACTGTAAATTTCGGCTGGAATCCGGATCGTCCAAGATAGTTCTCGTCCAGCATCAATTTTCCAGCGCCATGTCACGCTGGACCCTACAAGAAATATTTTAATATTAATGGTGGGTTATCTTCGAAAATGAACCCTCCGACCTTGTCACTTTCACTGTAAACATGTCAGATTGTGACGCTATACTGACCCTTTCCGTCATACATGCTCCACCGGCGTGCAGCTTTAGTCGGGTTCGTGGAGTGGACTGATGAAGGCGGCGATCAGTGGTGATCACTCGGCGGGTAAGGAGGAGTAGTGGGTGAGGGGGAGAGGGAGAGGGAGAGCTACGTAGGAGCAATCGAATGAAAGCAATAAAACCCTTTCTTGTACAAAAAAAAATTGAATGACAACGGTATGTATGGGTGTGAAGTCTGGCGATCTACACCCACGCAGGTATTCGATCATGGACATACTGGACGTACTCAGTTCCCCAGTGGAAGACTGGCGGCGTTCCATGCATTGTACCCGCCCTCGACATTGGTTAGTTTTTCAAACCCGGCCTTCTCCAGCAAGCCGATGGCCATCATACTCCTCGCCCCGGTCTTGCACCCGACGAGCAAATCTGCGTCCTTCGGGAACAGGTCGGCGACATTTTGCACAAACGTATCGACGGGTTTTGTAAAGTCGAGTGTGACGGGGACATTGACGGCGCCAGGCGGATGGCCGGCCTGAAACTCGGGAGGCGTACGAACGTCAAGATACTGCGGGGGGTACTGCTCCTGCAGCCGCTCGAAGGCCGCGGCGGGCGAGGCGGAACTGAACATGGCGCTCGGGGCGCGGTGATGGGGTGACTCATTCAAGTCTGAAATGCAAGGCAGTTTAGGGAGGGAGGGGCGTTGGAAGCGTGGCGGGGGTTGCAGTGCGGGACATGTGTTGCGCCGCGGTTGGCGGATATTTGTACACTTACAGCGGGGGGCGCGGGAGCGGGCGCCTGGAGGGTAGAAATGGGCGCGCGCACTGGCCTCCTTCTTCCGCTCCTCTGCCTCCCTCTTGCTCTCCCGCGCCTCCTTCTGCGCAGCCGCGACCTTCCCCTCAGCGGCCTCGGCCCTCCTCCTCGCGGCGTCGTGTTCGTTGGGTTGGTCCGGCCTGGGTACGTCCCTCTCTGCGCGCGGCGGGGTCACCATGCCCGGCGGGGACGCGGCATCGACGGGGCGTTTGTCGTCGCTACCGTGAAAGTCGGCGGTGTCCGGGACGTCGCGCACGGTCTCGCGCTGCGTGTGCTTGAGCTCGGCCGGCTCCTTGTCCGTGAGGCTCTGGCTCTTGAGGGTGTCCGAGAGGGTGTCGCGGCCGGGCTTTGCGCGGGCCTGGCGGCGCAGAGGGTCGTCCTTGAAACCCAGCTCCTCGATGTCGGCTTTGGAGAGAGCGATGGAGCCCGAGTCGTCGTCGGGGTCGTCGTCCAAGGCGAGCGCGCAGCGGAAGAGGGCCAGCGCGAGCAGGAGGTGAAGGAGGAGCGGGAGGGCGCCGCGCCACGTGCGCAGGCGCGCCATGGGGAGAAAGCGGTGCGGAAGGGGAAGGTGCAGATGCAAGGTGGGATGGGCGGTCGCGGCGCAGCGCGGTTCGGTCGGACGGGGTCGGCGGATTTGGCGATCGGAGTGTCGGGAGGGTGAGCGGAAGGCGGACCGGACGCAGGGAGAGGAAACCAGCAATATAGAGGTAAGGCATGGTTCTGATTCTCGGCTTGCGCGTTATAAAACGTAGTGATACATCCGTTGTCCCTGAAACCGCACGCGTACACGCGGCTCGCAGAATAGTGTAACCTGCTACGGTGACTCTCTATGTCTCAATAGACGTACATTTATACACACGAAGGCATGACATTGTTCCCAATTGAAGACTGCAAATAGAAATGCCTGGCTGGAATAAGAAAATGTGCAATTTAGTTGAATTGATCAAGCGCATCTTGCTCTGTACGACACCCTCGGGCTCACAGAGAACGAGGGAAGCCAGGGGTTAGAACATCTACTGTACTTAGGGGCAGATGGTTTGCTAGCACAGTAAGATGAGGGTAACCAAGAAGAAAACCAACAACCAACCTTTCCTTCAAAAACGTTTATCGTCCAACCTCATAACACCTCGTAAGATTGCGGCGCCGTTATTTATGGGGCACAGACGGGAAGCTCCGCCGTGCGCCGTGTTCGACTAGAATTCAAGTGGAAAATAGGGACGACTGGACGAGAGTGTAAGTAGTTTATGGAATTTGGGACCGCCCTTCCCCAACGGTCCAAGTGCAGCCGGCCGCGATCGGGCAGTGCTTCGAGACCCCGATATCAGCTAAATACCCTCTCCTTCCTGCTTACTCAAAACTAAACTTGGCGTACTTGTCCTTAATACTCGCGTACTTGTCGCGAATGGCAAGCATGTCCCTCTGCAGAGCCTCGGGCACCAGCGTGCCGCCGTTCTTCTCGACGGCGATCGTACCCTCATGCTCCAGCTCTCCCGCCGTGTAGATCCTGCCGGGGCCCTTGGGATCCTTCTCCGACTCGCGCAGCTGGCGCAAAAACTTGCCCGTGTTGTTCTTGAACTCGCCCACGGGCAGGAATCGCTCCACGTCGATCGCGATGAAGAAGTGGCCCAGCGGCATCGCCTTCTTGTTCCCCGTAGCCTTGTCCACGCCGCTCAAATCCGGGCTCGTGGTCCCGCTGCACAACGCCGATGACAAAAGCTCCACTACCGTCGCGTATCCGTACCCCTTGTACCCTCCCATGTCGGTGCCGACACCCCCCAGCGGGGCGAGCGAGCAGTAACCCGTCTGCAAGTCCTTCAGAATACCTTCCGTGTCCGTCCGGACGTTGCCGTCACGATCGACGACCTGGCCCGGCGGCGTGGGCTTGCCCTCCCTCGCGTACTTTTCAATCTTGCCTCTCTGGTTGACGCTAGTAGCACAATCCAAGATAAACGGAAACGGGTCATCACTGGGCATGCCAAACGTGATAGGATTGGTGCCCAGCATCGGCTGCACGCCAAACGTCGGGGCGATGGAGGGCCTAGCATTGGTGCCCGTAATCCCGATGCACCCGTGCTCCTGTGCCTTATCCACGTAGTACCCTGCCGCGCCATAATGCGTGCTATTCCTCGTGACGACCATGGCCAAGCCATGCTTCTTCGCCTTCTCAATGCACATATCCATACATTTGGGCCCGATGTACAGCCCCAGGCCTCCGTGCCCGTCAACCACGGCGGTAGTCTCCGTCTCAACGATGACCTCGAACGGGGCGGTAGGCTTCAAAATGCCGGCGAGAATGCGATCGATATAGATGGGCTTGAGGCGGCCGATGCCATGCGTGGACACGCCATGCAAGTCCGCCCACTCGAGCACCTCGGCGGCGACGGCGGCCTCGGGCGGCGGCACGCCGGCGGCCACCAGCGCGTCCTGCATGAAGGCGCGCAGGTACGGCAGGTCGATGGTGGCGTACTTGACGGGCGTGGCCGCCGCGGGCGGCGCGGCCTTGACGGCCGCCGACGGCGGCTCCGTGCCGTCCAGCTTGGCCAGCAGCTCGGCCACCACGGCCGCGTCGTCGCCGGATAGGCGCGTGGCGAGCGACTTGACGCGCGAGCGCAGGGCGTCGTCGAGGGCGAGGGAGACCATGGTGAGTGACGGAGATCGGGGGCGAGGGGCGAGGGGCGAGGCGGGGGTGGGGAAGGGGGATGGCGTGCGCGGGCAGATGGGCGAAGGGTTAACGGAGATCTCACGCCCTGGCCGCGTTGTCTTTCAAGAGCCAGCAACGTGCCAATGCGAGACAGCTGGGCAGGGCCGACATACGCGGACGATGTGGCGGTGCTATCGATATGACTATGTTAACGATGCGGTTGCCCTGTCCGGGTGTAAGGGGCCGTTGGTTGGGGGAGCGAGGATGGCCAATGGCTGCCGGGGATGAGATATTCGTCGCTAGTGATTGGACGGATCCTTGTACCGGGTGTAAGAGGCCGGTTGGCTGGGGGAGCGAGGATGGCCAATGGCTGCCAGGGATGAGATATTCGTCGCTAGTGATTGGACCGACCCTTGCGCATCCAACAGCACAGAATGCGGAGCATTCTGTGCTCCGCATTCTGGCATGCCGGTACACGTGGCACCTGCAATGCGCCACAGCACTCGCCAGAACGTCATAACTTTTTCAACCTGCCACGTGCCATGGTCCATAGTATCGTTAGGTCATCCATGTCCTTGTTGATCTTCACCAAGTCGAACAACACACGGTTGCAATCCGTTTACCACACCGTACAAAAAAAAACCGACCCCGCTATTGTCCAGACGACGGCCAATTTGCCTCATACAGTATACTGTAAGCCCTGGAAAAGACGAGCGGGATCTCACCAAACTCCACCCTTCCGCAACGCGGAAGTCAACTGGGGTGGCGAGAGTATCTTTTCCTTCTTGTCGAGCAAGCACAAGTCGACAAAAAAACAAGTTGAAAAGTGACCTCATGTGAGGTCACTTACCGTTTTGTGTCTATCGGACCATTATTCTCATATGAGGACAGTTTTCGACCTATTTTTTTTCTTGACTTGCACTTTCTCGACAAGAAAGAAAACGATACCCGCCACCGTACTGGACTTTTTCCATGGGACCAGAAAAAACTTTTTGAGAATTGCTTGTTCTTCCTGGTCGTTCTTAGGTATGTCTGGAAAAGAAGCTTATTTAAAACCACCTTGAAACCGCATGTAAAATAAGTTGGAAACCGAAAACCTCAGTTTGAAGAGAGAACTCTAGGTACTCAATCTGCATTACATTCTTAATCTTTCGGCGTGTTCAACTTGAACACGCCGAAAGATTATGAATATGCTTTGAACTTCCAAGCTTCTATCCCAGTGTTCTGCAAGATGTTATTGCCGAAAACAAGTGCGTTAAGGAAATAATGTTCAAGATAGATGTTTAAATGTTCAATTTAATTTATACATTTATGCAAAAAAAGAGCTCTCCTGAGAACAAGCCCAGGTCGGATAGACACTACTGTAGACACTATGGTACAACTCCACACTGTACACCTCTCCCCCCCCCCTACGTCTAAAATACCACAACCACTTCTCCTTCTTCTTCCTTCTCCTCCTCCTCCGCCTCCTCCACTCGCCCTTCCGCGCCCCACCCCTCCATGCCCTTTCCGCCAGCGCCCCACCCCTCCATGCCCTTTCCGCCAGCGCCCCACAAAACCACCTGGCCATCCCACGAAGTCGTCGTGAGCAAGCACGCGTTCGGATGCCACGACACGTCCCTGACCACCTGCGCGTGCCCTCTGAGCGACCTGACGCACCTCCCACTCACGGCCTCATACACCACGCACCGTCCATCGCTGCTACCGCAATACACATACTTCTGCCCCGTCGTGCGCGCGGGGCTAAAGTACGCCCGGATCAGCGTCTGCAGCGTCTCGTGCGCGCCCGCGTACGACATCACCGCGTCGTCGTGGAAGCCGCGCCGCCCCGTTTCCAGCCGCGGGCACTGCCGCCGGTAGTCGAACGACAGGTCGCGCGGCGGCCACGACACCTGCCCCAGCTCGGAGCTTGACGTGCACTTGCGCGCGTCCCACAGCTTGATGTACTGGTCCTTCCCGTTGCTGAGAAGGAAACGCCCGTCGTCCTTGGTCGAGACGAACGTTAGCCCGCACTGGTGCCCCACAAACACCCCCGCCGCGCGGTGATGCGAGCTTTGGTCGCGCGTTGACGTGTCGCGACGGTCCCAGAGTTTCACTGTCATACGCACGCGCATTCCGACAGGTTAGCATCGTCGGGTCCACCTTACGCGCTTCGGGTAAACGCAAACGCAAAGTTGGCAATTGGGCCTTACCTAGAGCGTCGTCCGACGCCGACAGAATGAGGTTGCGCTCGCCTGTCCGCATAAAACACACCGAATTCACGTCGTCCGTGTGCGCCGACAGCACCTGCACAATCTTCCCGAGTTGCACATCAAAAATAATAACATTTCCATAGCAGCTCCTCCCGTTCCCGCCCGTCCCCGCCACAATCTCACTCCCGTCATGGCTCCACTTGATGCTCCAAATGTTAACAGAGAACCCTGCCCCAACGCTCAAATCAAACACTGTCTGCGCCTCGCGCACGTTCTCCAAGTCGACGACATGCACGAGCCGGTTCAAGCTCACGTACGCCAGCCACCGACCGTCCGGGCTGATGTCAAAGTCCGTGATGGTCCAGTGCACGCCCAGGCCCTTGATCTCGTGGGTCAGTTTCCACGCGGCCCTCTTCTCGCAACCGTTCGTCTCATACACTCTGATCGACGGGTCCTGACATGAAGTCACAAACCTCTTCCCGTCCTCCCCAACAAACCTCCCGCCGTAGACGCGCTCCCCGTACCTGTCGACGAAGCGTTGCGCAACGTCCGGGATGATCCCGTGCGCGAGCGCCGCGAACGAGCACTCCTCGCCGCGCGCGAGCGCGTCCAGCGCGCGCAGACGCGAAACGGAGGCGCGCGCGGACGGCAGCTCCGTCGCGCGGTTGATCTCCGTCGCTAGGTCCACGCGCGCCTCCGACGGCACCGGCAGCGGTGCTGAGGGGCGGTGCCGGTAGCGCGCGCCGGAAGGCGACATGAAGGAGAAGCGGTGGCTACGGACAAAGTGTAACTGGTTCGGCTGCGCAGACATGGCGGTGGGAGGTGACCTGGTGGCGCTGGGTTGGGGGAGCAAGGGGGAAGGGGTTGCGACAGGATGTGGAGTGGGTCCGTGCGTGTTGTGGAGAGAGTTGGGTACGGGTTAGAAGCTGGGCATTTTGTGGGGAAATCTCTACACGGGTTGCAAAGTGGTTGGTGCGCTGGTTGGTGAGTCCGATTATGGCGATATATTATTGCCTCGATGTCTTTCCTGCTCCACCAATGAGTTGCAGCCGTCGCTGGAGGACTCCGCTTCATCTCGGCGTTGTTTGGAAGCGAGCTACACTGATCACAGCAATTAACCTGGGCCAACTTAATTCTGAAGCCCCTTTTTCAGGTCTATAACCATATTTAACATGGTCCGGATTAATTGTGAACCCAGATTAATATATGGTCAAATCAGCTATAACATGGTCCAGTTTATTTGTGAACCACTGGATTAACCTTGATTTCTAACATTGCTGACAAGTATTCAAGAAATTACGGCTCCACTTCTTGCCCATTGAAATGGACACGATGCTTGGATATTATTGTCTGCAGCTCAGAAAAGAGCTGCTTCTCTTCCCAAAGACCATATCGAGGCGGCGACATGCGTTCTCGCCCTTTTGGAACTCTAAATGCGACTTATCATAAGACTGTTTCCTCCAGGTCAAAACCAATAATAACCTGGTCCAGTTTATTTCTGAACCCAGGTTAATATATAGACCAAGGTTAATTGCTGTGATCAGGTGAGCTACCTTTGTTGACATGACACGTGTACCATAGGACGACCATACGGGCTTGTCCTTGATTGATGGGCGGAACACCTTTCCATGTCTTCAAGAGCCGTGTCCAGGAATGCCGTGTCCAGGGATGCCGTATCCATAGATATGCACGGGTTGAGACACATTGATAACGCATCAAGTTTGAAGGATTCTGAGGACAAGTGAAATTAGAATAATTGCTTTCTTATTCATTATGTATTTGGTAATTTGCTCCGACGGGTAGAGATGGATGCTCTTGGTACATTAAACCAAGTCAATACTGTACTGACAAGCATTTAGCAATCAATACCATGTCGAATATCTCGTCTGCATCGGCCTTGATGCGGCCTTCCCTCCCCCCCTCCTTCCGCGAGTATTGCGCACAGCTTGAAAACCCCCAACTATTTCGTGGTGGTGCTCCATGCTAGAAATATACACTCCTGCATGCGGCATCTGAGTTCAATGCCACAGTCGATTTTGCCGTAGAAAAGGCCCGAGGAAGGCCCAACAGTGTGTATGGGTCGTACAAAAGACGGTCGCAACATCCATTTTGAGCCTTTCACTTGTGCGAAAATTCTTGTCGACAGCTGCCAGCGCTTGGTGCAAGCAGTGTTCCCGATGTGGATGGAAATAGCCCTATGTCAAATCAAGTCGTCTCTACGCCGAGTAAAACAAATATTAGGGAGGCTTCGGTGGCAAAGTGGACATGTTGTAAACCGGATGCCATTCGCGTAGAAAGAGATTCAGTGCAGCTTACTGCGAGTTTCTTTGCGCGTCGATGAAAAGACCGAAGCTGTGTGTACGGTGCCTAGGAGCACCAAACTTTCTACAAGATGTAGTCTACCGTAGCCTGCCGGATCAATATGAAGAAGAAAGACAACATCATAGTCCACCGCGGTATTGAGACGAGCGCAAGAATAGGATCGTGCGATAACTTACTTTACTCACTCTTCACAAAATCTTCGCCACACGAACGGGGGCACCACCCTCCAACGGCATCGTTCGGGGCTCGCTTCGCGTAAGACAACCATGTTCGACAAGATGTCCAAGATAGCGCATATGGCAACACACTAGCGCGTTTCGTAGATGACTTCGAGGTAAAGATCGTAGGAAAGATTGCGAGTGTTCGCATATTTTATCGCTCGTACGCTCGTTCGGCAAGGGGTTCGCGCGTCCGTTCACACACTGTACCCCCCCTACCATGACCACATGGTAGGCGGAAACGCGCGCGTAACGGGAGGCGCGAAACGAGCAGGATCGAAACGTGCCAAAATGAGTTTACCAGATTACACGATGAATTCGTACGGAATTGGATCGACAAGTTCCATCTTGCTCGCATCGACGATGTGAGCCTCAGACGGCAAGGCCGGGGTGCGCTTGATGACGTTGTACTTGTCGCCCTTGGAATGTGCTTCCCTGGCTTCCATTTCCCTTCCCTTGCACCTCTTCAGGTAGTCCTCGTTACAGCGGGACTTCTGGACATGTTCGGTTCGGATGTGAAAACGCTTCATCATGATGCGGTTGCCAACTGTCTTCGACACCTCGACGCCGACGGATGTGCGGGAGACATTGAAGACGCGGCCAGAACGCCCTTGGTAGAACTTGTGTGGCATACCCTTCATGACGGCCGGGTTGATATGAATGTCGACGAAATCGCCAATCTTGAAGATTTGAAGATAGGTTGAGAGATGCTCATTTCCCTTCTTGCGGAACGCCTTTCTGAAGAGATCGCGCGTGTTCGCGCGCTTTCCGTTAGAGCGAACCATTGCTACTGTCGGATACCGGAAGGAGAGCTAGTTCGACCGACGCAAGTTCGCGGTGGTGTTGCTACGGAGATGAATAGCAACCGCAACGTTCGGCGGACGTGAATGAAGCCGGTTGATCGGAGCGGTTGGATCGCCGACGACGCGGTCGTTCTAGGGTTATATCTTACAGTCGCATTACACAAACCGAAGTATAAAATTGCCCAAAGAAAAAGGCTACTGTATGATGCCCGGAAACATAGTCGGAAAATTGAGGCAGCACTGTAGTTACACGTGTCACCACTGGCCGATTGTCCTCGTCGAGGGCATCAAGCAGTTATCACTCTTCGCTAGGGTGACGCTAGTTTGCTATCAGGATGCACCAGACAGGGCGGGGTAAAGATGGTGGAGCAGACTAAGGTGGGAAAATCATCGCGGCATAAAAAAAAAACTGTAAGCGCCCCCGCAGGATTCTAATCAACCGCCAAAGCATACAAATGTTCGGGGAAACTGACAAAAAAAAGTACTGGTGGGTAGTTGCTACCTCCGTAGGTGATGTGCAAATATTGTTAGTACTGCAGCACTGCCCAAGAGTCGAGCTTAACTTTTTCACAAAAGCGAAGAGTCTTATTCATTGCTGCTCGGACACCTAACGCTTTCCACATCCTGCATTCATGACCTCATAAGTTGTGTGGTGTGAGTGAGAACGTACGGTACATGCAAGGAATCAACAAACGGTCAAGCAAATCCTACGACCGCTAGTCCTATGTACCAAAAGCCCGACCAACCACCAAACATGCCTCAACGCGCATCACTTGCAACTGCGGATGCTTATTAGACGTGCCCAGACGTTGTTAGTTCGACAGATATCTTACATTAGGTACGGTCTCAAATACACAAAACGCATTCGGGCTGCACGCAGGTCTGATATTCTGATCGAAAGAGATAACTCTGGGTTGGTGATATCAGCGGCACCTACTGTGCAGTCAAACATCCGGCTTCTTCTACGAGGAGTCAGGATGTGTGCGCAACGCGGGCAGTGACGCCGGGGATGGCCCCGGACCGACGTGAGAGCCGAACGAGAATGCATGGCCGGATTGAAGGATGCTCTCATATCACGCAATAGTTTCTCTTTCGCGATTCTTGCGCTTTGTCGTTAAATCCTGATGTTTGTGCAGACGCTAACCGGCCTCTGAAAAGAGACGTGGGCGACGTGGAGCCTCAAAATATATAATATACCTATATACCTGTACCGGTTGCATGCAGGATAAATGCCGAATGCTGATGCAGGACGATAGACGCGGGAGGCAGTGCGGATGTCGTCCGTGAGGTCACCCCTGCGAAGCGATCGTTATGCAGGGACAAACTCGAAAATGGTGCAGCCATACATGTGCGAGTCGAGCGTCAAACTGTTCATCGGGCACGGTGCCATCGGATTAACTGGGTTGGAATAAAGCAAAAGATGAGATCAGAATCTGATCATCAGATGTCTGGCGAAGCGCATGGAAAGCTTACAGAGGGATGGCTGAAAGATCACGGGCGACAAGTCGGATGGGCGATATCTGCCCTCAGTAACAGATCAATCATTTCAGACAAGCTGACGAGTAGAGGCCAAGAGTCGGCTTCACATTACAGTTTCTGATAGAGGTGCCATTGGCCGGATGCGTGCCGCCTTACACAGAGGTGCGAAATAGGGCGCTTAGGCCGGGGCACTGTATGAGGCTTCCAACGACAGAACGCGGTGCACTTACACCTTTTCATTACAGTTAGCGCCGAATCGAAATCTCGACGGCGGCGTCCGCTTTTCCCGCCCAATGACCATCGTCCAACCCTCCAACTCCGGCGCCTCGCCCTGCAGGCCCCCCCTCCAAACGCAACTTCCTCCACTTTTACGCCCACCACCCTTTCCCTCTCTCCCCCTCCGCCTTCCCCACCCTTCTTTCCACTCGTGTTCTTACTCAAACCCCCATCTCCCCACCTTCTCTTCCCATCCTTCTCCCTCCCTTTCCCCTCCTCCCTTTCCCCCTCCCCCGCCCCTGTCCCGAGC
>NW_005178559.1:253236-274086 GCF_000350225.1 Chondrus crispus | reverse complement strand
CCCCTCTCCCCCCTTCCCCTCCCTTTCCCTGTGCCTGTCCCCAATCCTTTCTATAACAACTCTACTTCCTCATGGACGGCAGCAACTACTCTCAACCTGGCGGTAGCGGGTCCCCCCCCTCAAATGGTCGGCTACTTCCAAGGTATGCCCGGCTACAATCCCTCCGGCGGCCCTGCTCCATCCTCCTCCCCGACGCCCGGCGCTCTCGGCTCCTCCCCTGGTGCGCGGCAAGGCTCCTCCATCTCGATCTGGGCCGGTGACCTAGACGCCTACATGGACGAAAACTTCCTTCGTCAAGCCGTTGCTGCATCTGGTTGGGCTCAGGATATCACTCGCATTAAGGTCGTCCGGGACCACTACACTGGTATGCATGCCGGTTATGGCTTCCTCGACGCCGCGTCCCCCGAGGCCGCCGAGCGCGTCATAGCCACCGGCAGTGGCTTGCCCATCCCCGGCACCAACCGCTGCTGGAGACTCAACATGGGTCGTAATGCGGCCGTTCATACCCATCCCGGTTCCGCCGCTGGCACAGAGATCAACATCTACGTCGGTAATCTTGAGCCGAGTGTCACTGACTACCAACTCATGACCGCATTCCGTCCCAGGTACACCTCCGTTCGCCACGCCAAGGTCGTCTGCAATGAGTACGGACAGTCTCGCGGCTTTGGCTTCGTTCGCTTCGCCAACCCCCAGGACGCAGAGCGCGCCGTGTCCGAGATGCAAGGCTTTGAGTTCAACTCCAAGCCTATCCGTTTATCCCCTGCAACAGGTCGCAATCGCGGTCCCGGTGCCGGTCGCGGTGGTGGTGGCGGCGGGGGCTACAATAACCATGGGCAGCCCCCGCATAGTGGCGGCCACGGTGCTCCAAACAACAAACGTCCGAGGCAGGTCATGAGCCCTGATGATCCTAATAACACTACCATCTTTATTGGTGGCACAGGGAACCATATCACCGAAGATCTTCTGTGGCGTGAGTTTTCTGCCTTTGGTGAACTGGACGCCGTTCGCGTCCCCGTCAATAAGACTGGGTTTGCTTTTGTCCGCTTCAAGCGTCGAGAGGATGCCCAGCGTGCGAAAGAAGAGCTCTCTGGTTCCCACTACGTTACCCTCAATCCCAACAAGCCGGTCCGCGTCGAATGGGCCTCGGAGCAGATCGCCATCACCAAGCCCCCTCCAGTCCAGAACATGCCCCTTATGTACTCATCCGGCGGAGCCGCTCAATCCTTTGATCCGCAGTACAACCCTTCCACGTACAACAATTCCCCCGGCGTCAACCAGGCCCCTGGACAGCATCCCTTTGGCTCCTATTCCTCCCCCTCTAGCCAAGCAAACAACTCCAGCTCTATGCCCACAACTTCCTCCACACCGGCCACCGGTGCACAGCCCTCTATGAACTCAACTGCAAACGGCGTCACCAAGAACGATGAGAGCAGCACTGGCAACGATATGACTTCTGGAGCGTCTCCTGCGAAAGACGGCGCTACGGCAAAGGCTGATGCGCATGGTGAGACTGAACCCCCTTCGAAGAGAGCTGCTGTAGGCCGCCCCGAATACACGGGATCTGGGGCGGACAATGGAGTTAAAGAAGGCCTCAATGACACCAAGGCTGCTGGCGTGGCTGATGATTCGCCGGCCATGCAGTTTTCCTGGTTGAATGCGTCCTCCACGCAGCCAGCTTCCAACCCGCAGTAATCTCCGAATACAGTGCAGTCACTGAGCATGCAATTGTACCTCCACGTGTGGAACCTAATCTCAACCGAAGCTCAGGACCAAGTAATTCTTCTACCGCATGTGCTGCGTGTCGTGCACCGATGTTGGAATCTGAATTGCAGAGGCCTTAAGTGCCCCCAAGTCGAATTCTTTCTATGTGTACTGGAACCTGTGATGGGCACCAAAACTGGGGATACAGTGAGTTGGGGCCTGATAAACAGCTTCGAGATTCGCGCCTTCACATGCCTCCCTGCCATCTGCCGTATCTGGAAAACATCTCCATCCTGTCGTCTTTGTGTCCTAGATATCCTGAATTGTAAGCAAACCATGTTGTAACTCTGCTATGAAAATGGCAGACCTCTCAAGTATATTCTAGATTCCCTCGCCAATGCGCGTTTTCTTTCTCCATTTTGCCACGGTAGCCACAAAATGTACGTACTCTTTTTGTTACGGTTCTAACTGAGAACTGCCTAGCAAGGAAAACTGTTTTGCGGCTGGTGCTGCAAGCACCTTTTCTAGCATGTGCTGTCCTCGCGCACTAGACCGACTGCTTGACGTTTAAGGTTATATCCCTGGACTCAGGTTATTCCAGACGTTCGCCTGGTATATTTTATTGCTGATAACGCAGGCACTCCATGATCTGTCTGCCCCTCCAACGACTTGCTATGCAGTTGTTCCAGATTATTTACAATGTTTAGTTACAAATATAAGGTTACAGTGTGCTCCCGGCGCCTGGGGAAAAGCTCCCCCCGCGCCGAGATCGCGAGGATGCCCTCAATAGGGGCGAAAGCGGCATAGACATCGACTTGCAGGGGTCGTGACTTGAAGCAGCATTGATAACCTCTTCCTTCTGACCAGCGCTCTCCTTAGTGCTACTTGCGTGACATACGTGACTCCACAAAGCAACAGAAAATCTTGCTTTCGAATCACGGCCCGAAGGACGCCAAGTGATAGCGCAGCTATAAGGGGTTTTGATTTTGCGAATGCCCGCCCCAAACGTGAAGGGTCCAATTTCCTTCATTAGTCACACATGCCCACGTCTGAAGCCATTGCGAAAGGAGCCTCTCTTAGATGTTATGAGAGAATTCTTGAACCTGAGTGATGCGACCGTTGCGAATAGAGGAAAGGAGCGCCTTGCCTTGAAAAAGCCTTCCCTGAAGCCGCTGGCACATGCCACGACTGCGACTTTCGCACCTTGCTTAGATAAGATTCGTGCTGGTGACACGCTAGCCCGTCTGTTCTCCTTCGAATATCGCGACTTCTACGGTCATCATCACCCACCTGGCCACAGGTGCTAAACTGATCAATTGAGGTGCGTGGGGCACCGAGACAGGCGATTGGATGTCTCCTGCGGCGCGACTTTGGAAAAATCTTTTGGTACTTGACGTTGTCGGGCATGCCTTCCAACGATGCTCGGTCATACTTCATCTGCTTGAGCTCCTCAAGAAACTGTGTGTATCTCCCGAAGACGACAGACTGGAAATCCTCGACAACGTTGTTGTGCTTCGCCTCGGGGATCCAGAGGGGTTTGACGGCGTGGCCATTTCGCTTGATCTTTTCGACGAGCCTCTCGCCGTGCAGCTTGGGAACAAGTTCGTCCATGTCGCCATGCACAACAAGAACAGGGCAACGAATCTTGCTGACACGGTCGATGTTCGGAAATGTATCAATAAAAGGAAGGGTTATGTTTAGCCTCTTCAAGGCGACTCTCACTGCCGAGGCAATGGGGGCAATGAGGACGAGCCCCGCAACGCTTTGCGAGGCGGCGCAATACACAGCCGGGCCACTCCCGATACTCCTTCCACTGACAATGATTTGTGACGGATGGACTCCCGCCTCGTTGACTAAATAGGCATAGGCAGCATCAATGTCGCTGCAGCAGGCCTTCTCCGACGGTTCAACCCTGGTTCGATCGCTCTCCTTTAGCGAGGGTTGGACTTGGACCCTTCCCCGTTTATTAGCGTGACGCTTTGACTTTTCGGAGAGGCCATACCCAGAGTACTCAAAGGTGAAGACGTCGACGGCAAGGGCGCGGCTGAGGGTGTGGGCGTCCTGGATGCTGGAACCCAAGTCCTCTCCATTCTGGTGGGCGTACAATATGACAAACTCAGCGTCGGGATGACGCACCCAGGCGCAGGGGATGCGGACGTTCAGCGAGGTGAGCAGCCAAACGAGCTCGGTTTTGTGGATGGTGGGGAGGCCGGCGACGTCCGGCAGAACGTACTTGAGGTAGCCGTCAACCGACTGGTAAGACACAACGGGCGGCGGGCGGAAGACAAGATGTGAGTAGAGTTGCCCCATGCGGGCTGGCTGGTCGGTGCGAGGAACAGGGGAGCGGGTGAAGGATGGAGGTTGAGAGGCGAGAGCAGAGGCGGGGTGTGGACGGGATAGGGTTTTCAAGTGGGCGGGGGGAGCGGGTGGAGACAAGGGGGACCGAGGAGGAGGGGGGGGTGAGTGGGGGCGGTGGATTTGGGGGAATTTAAAGTGGCATGGCGCGAAATGTGGGGAAGGGAGGGATGGACTTGAGGCCAGAAAAAAAGGAAGAGGCGATGGAAGATTGGGGGGGAATGTAGAGCGGACGCGAATAGGCGGATGAGGTTGTATGCACGCGTGGGGGGAGGGAGATGTGCGAAGCGCGGGGAGTGGATGGTACTGTACAGTAGTGGTACGGTAGAAACAAGGCAGATTAGATTGCGGAAGTAAAAATGCGAAGGCGGTGTGGTGGTCGGTGGGCACCCGTGGCGTGGAGCGGTGTGCGCGCGATTGCCAGCAGCCCGCAGCTGCCCCTGCACTGGCGGCAGAGCGACTTGATGATGCCGTTTTCAGCCTCTTACACCGGCGCCGGCCGCGCCCGCGCGCCTGTGTACAGTACCCTTGGTATGACGGACACGTGCCTCGCCAGGCGCCGGATTCGGTGAGCAAAACGCTCCATGCACGCGGGTTCGCACAGGCCGATTTTGGCCCGCGCTACCGATCCATTTTAGGCAAGCCCCGCTCCCGCCCCCAACCCCCCTCCCTGTCACCTGCGGCGGTACATGTGCTGTACCCCCGTCCTGAGACTACCCTTCGAAGGGTACACCCGCGGGAGCGACAACTCATCCTCAGCAGACCTCGTCAGACCTCGTCAGCGTTCCCGCCTTATCCTTCGTCGAGCCGCGAAGGCCCTCGGGCTCACTGCCCCCGGCATACTGTAAACTTTACAACACTCCGGCCGGCACAAAGCAGGCACGCAGATGAGGAAGGATCAAGTTCGGAAATCCGCGCGCCGCATCCCGTATCCAACTTACTCGTCTGTCTCGCCCCACTTGCTCCTGTGACGCACGCCGCCCTTGCACAACGTGCTTGCGAGACCGATATCCACTGCATGCACGACCAAGGGTACGGTATCTCCGCAAATACACACCGCCACTAAAAGGCCACAATCGTGCCTTACTTTCTGCCACGGCACCTGGCGGACAGCGCTGCTCTCGTCTCCGGCGCTGTTGCGTGCCTGTTGCGTCGGTGTTGCTCGATGATCGAACGGCGCCTCCTGGGGCTTCTGTTGAGAGACGTTGGTGGCAGGTGAAGTGGGTTCCCTGAATCGCAGGGCGCCACGTCAAATCTCCGTGAGATTCCGGAGCCCAAGCAAAAAGGTGTGACGCCTCGTTTTCTCTCGTGTTCGGTACTGTACGTGCCCCACTCGCACCTCCTCGGCGTCGCAGGTGATTGGCGGAAGGGGCAAGAGTCCAACTTTGTTGTGGATGTAGTTTCCAACCGCTTTTTTACCGACCACCCGCATATTCGGGCCGCATATTGTTGATATATGCCTTGTTCAGTGCAACACGTCTTACCCTACCACAACGAATCAATGCCTATTTTTTCCTGAAATTATTTGTTTTTTTCACTTCACCTCGCATACGATAGCGCTTTTCTCCCGAGCAATACGCCACAAGGCCGATTTTGTACGCTTTACAGTCAGTCCCAACCAACAGTCCTGTACCAGCTGGCTCTCCTCCGACCCAAATATAGAAATGTGGCTGTGCTGTGTCTTTTTGCTCTTTTTGTTGTACGGTGCTCCCTCCCCCTTTTGCGGTGTACTGCAGCAGGTAAATTTACAGTAGTGGGCGTATGCATTTGAGCGTGTAGGCGATTTACAGTATTTCATATATTTCTTGAATTCGTGTCATGCGTCTCTGTTTCATTGCTGTCGAGTGGACTGAAAAAGTCGGCCAGCGATGTTGCCTGCCTCTCCGACACATGTCCTCTGTGCCCTCATGAACAACGTCCGTAAGAGAATCGATATGATCATCGCTTTATATGCAGCGACATTGAAACATTGTTTACGTGCTAGAATCGCAGGAACCGACGGCGTGCCGTGGCTTGCCTTGCAGCATGCGCGGACTTGCAGTAAACAGGGATGCACCTATCCGGGGACCACTAGTGTCCGTACTGTACCGTTTACCGTTCGGTATACCGTAGAATCTCATCTTGGTCCGTAAACTTCAATCGCCATGACCTCTCAAGTTTTACCTCATCTTGTTGTTGCTCACCTGGACATCTCCTGTACCTCGCCGTAGAAACGTCCACGCCAATGTCCAGCCCCCATTTCAGACCCTTGTTCATGTCACCCCTACTAACACCAGCAGGCACTAACCGTAGGAAACACTAACCCTAGCTTGCTTACGTCATCGTATATCCTCCATTCGTCAAAGCCGACTGTCTTCTCCCGGAAAGCCCCATGATGCGTCTAACAGCCTGCAATCGATTTTTACGTCCGCCGCACTTAATTCTGATCTATGAATTTTGCATTCGCTTCTTCTCGAAACCTTATTCATCCAGAGCATACTCTGCAAATCATTCTTCGCCAGCCATAAACTTACCACGCAACCTTTTTTTTTCAGCTTGTCTGACTAGAATCGATAATGATCAGCCCATGTCTACGTCACAATCGATACAACCACAGCCCTTCGATATCCCGAAATACACTTTTGATCTGTGGTGATATCCACTTCTTTAGACTCAATTCGTCATCCTACACTTGCAAGGTTCGCTTCTGCCGTGTCAAACACCCTCATTAGTGCAAACCATGCTCTCATGGCGCATGCTTCTGCCATCATCCATTCGGTCTTCTTTAAATCGTTCGTAATTTCATCGCTGTTTCGACTTGAATTGCTACAATCAATTCAACCGCACCGATACAACGACACGAATATTTCAAGCCACGGAAGAACTCAACGATCTGTGCGAACGCATAACTCTTTTCAGACATCTGACCCGCTCATTCGCTTGTCTTTGGCATCACAAATATCGCAATTCATCATCGCCTAAAGCCCCATCTAGAAGTTCCAGAGGCATCATCAGTCAGAGCCTCCCTGCAAGTCGCTCTGCCAGTCAACAGAACAGTAACGTGTTGAAATGTACTTCGCACACAACAAGCACAGATCGCGCTCACAGGCCTTTCTGTGTGCTCTTCAAGTGGCAATGTGTCTTTGAAGAGTTGATTTTTATGCAAAGCTCCACAGGGATGTCGCCCCAGTGATATTCATGTGTGTTGCATAAATGCCTGTGTAACCTACCTGTACACGTTCCACAATGAGAAATATGGATACTCAAAAAAGCACAGAAAGCTATATTGACCGTCATTCAAGTGCCCCACATTGATCTCTAGCTAACACAATGGCGGCAAGGCCTATCTTATGTCCGAAAAAGCGACTGACACATTACCTGTCTTCATCTCTCCTTCTCTACAGTAACATCGGAGTGGCACATTTTCGTGTACATTTGTGGCTCTTCATGTGTACAAACATTTGCCCTAGTCATCATGTGTTTTACCCATCTGTAGTCCCACGCTCTTCTTTCTATGATATTGTAGACTGCCAGTGTCTAGGAGGCTTGTCTGGAAGCAAGTATGTACAGGCTTAATTTACATCGTCACCTGAAATCATAAAGTTTATTGTGTTCAACTACGGCAAAATATTTACATGCTGGCCGAAGTTGAAAAACATTTGTCCAAGTTCCAACTTGTCCACAAACAAATATCGATATGCCTCTTCCCCCTTTTCCTTTTCGCCTAGTAACCAATCCCCAGCAGCCCTAGATAAACTTGTGATCCTCAAATTGGAAGTAAACTAAACATAGGTCGACAGCGTCTGGTATGATCGATACCATGCAAATGCAAGTGGCCAAAAGGGATGCTTGTGAAGTATCAATAGTAAAGTACTTGAATAGATACATATGGACCAGTGGTCGGCGAAAGCGGACCTCAAAGGGCGTTGAACAACCGTAACTTGGACAACGTTTTCTGTGGAATAGAGCCAAGTCTGTCTAACTCATCCTCAAACCAACAACAATTCGTCTCAAACAGACACTTGCGAAAGACTTCAAAAGACAGCAGCGCGAAGTCAGAACCGACCATCTTTCTCGGCTGAAAATGCAAATAAACTGTGCCCCGCTGATTGTATTGATGGATATGACTTCGAGAAATGTACAATACCATACATCTCAAACTGTGGACCGGCATCTTTTCTGTGACTCATATGGGAGTGCATGGCTGTTTGGCATGCACCTTAAAACGAATGATCAAGGGCGGCTTCTGTAGGGAGTGGGGACAGAGGAGTGTCATTCTGGAGCACATCTCGAAAAGAGGCACAATTCGTTGACCCGACGTGAACAACTTTGGAGTGCGTAAACGCTCTGTTGCACTTCGCAACGTTCCTGATTATGACACGAGAGGCCTGCCACTGCAGGAATGCCTGAGTATTAGTGTTGTGCATGGAGAACCTGATGGACATCCTTAATGCATTTCGTGGACCATACTAATGAAAATAATGCTAAATGCAATCGGGTATTAATTGACCATTGATTTGAAAATGGAGAGGAATATTTGTGGGTTTACGCAACAAGCTTTTCAGAAATAGAAATGACTATTTTCAGCAATTGTAATTTCGCACAAGCGCATTTCTGAAAAGCAGATTTTCTTGCAATTTTTGCATTACGCAACACTTATCCGTTACAGTTATGAGTATTAGAATTTATATAGCCTACCCCCTCCTACTCCCATCCAAAAAATAAAGTGGTACAGCAACACAGTATGACGCTTGGACGCCAAAGAGACCACAGCTATGCGAAAACTGTCGCAAGGAAGCAGAGATGGGAGGTTGCGGCGTACATCCTCATGCGGAGGCGCCGTACAGCAAACAATAATGCTTCTATCTCCCAGCTTCTCCACAGAGCACTTGAAAAATATCAAGTGCTGTCATCAGAAGGCGCAAATTTTATTTCGAAAGCTAACCGTATCTCTATGTCTGACTTTTCTTTCAACTTGAACATTCTAACTTAATTGGATTGTCTTCGTTTGTTTAGGTTCGAGAAAGATGATCTTTACAAAATGGTCGACTGTGTAGGATGGCCATTGTCTATACGTACAACTGAACGGAACAGATACGCTTGTAACCCAGTGCTCGTGACGTGTATTATCATGCGACGCAATAGCAGCCCAGCGAGATGGTCAGATATGGAAGTAATGTCCGGAAGACATGCGTCGCAATTGTCCGAAATCTTTTGGGAAGGATTGGAGAAGTTTCTGTCCCTCAGGAAAGCGCTACTCACAGACCATATACCTCAATCTTTCTTAAAAGAGAATGCAGTGCGATATGCTAACGCCATACACTCAAAAAGCGACGCACTTACAAATTGCGTGGGCTTCATAGATGAAACAGTGATTGCAGTTGCGCGGCCTGGTGACGCGGAGGCGCAAAACGTGGCGTATAATGGCCATAAGCGTAAACACGCATTGAAATATCAAGCTGTCACAACACTGGATGGACTCATACTACACGCTCATGGACCGCTAGAAGATCGGAGACACGACTGGACGCTGTATGTTCAGAGTGGGTTGGAGGAAAATTTGAAAGACATAATGCAGGTCCGTGGAATTCAGTACTGTCTCTACAGGGACTCAGGATATAGCCTCCGACCATTTCTAGAAGTTCCTTATCAGGGTTCGAACCTGACGCCTGCGCAAAGGGCATTGAACGTGGCGATGTCGAGGGTGAGAGTTACTGTAGAATGGGCTTTCAAGGAGGTAAAGCTTTATTGGACAACGGTGGACTTCAAGAGGTAAATGCGCATTGCGGAATCACCGGTTGGAGCGCTTTACTTGGCCGCCATGCTGCTGACTAATATGCAAAACTGTATCTACCCAAACACTATCTCACAGTACTTCCGATGCTTGCCCCCCACGCTCGACGAGTACCTCAACAAAGGTGTGCCTCACTCTACGGGCCCGTAGGGCGAGGAGCAGACGCCAGAGCCACTTTGGAACCGCACAGGCCTGTCGTGCCTCCTCATAGTCTCAAACCACGTAAAATGACCCTTTCCTGAGCGCCCTCACCGCCCTATTTCTTTCCCGCGAACGCCTCCATCATGAGACGGAACTTCTCCAACTCAAGCTTATCATGCGCAACGCACTCTTCGCGTCTCATTTCGAGCTCTTCCGCACGCTCCAAGCGTTCTATTTCCATTCTGTCGCGGTCCAAAGCCAAGCGTTCACGCTCTACAGCTACGCGCGCCATATCAGACTCTTTCAACGACTCTCCAAGGCCATACAGGCCACTGTCTCCTTCGGCATCCAGTCTTCTGCGCTTTCCTCTGCCTTTTCCTCCCGTGAATCCCACCTCCCCACTGTCACCGTTGTCATCACCGCTACCGCTCGCACTTCCAGATCGTTTGCGAGCTAAAGATTTCGCTACAAGAGCCCGCCCGACTTGCTCCTTTCGCTCCTCTTTCTCCTCCCGAGCCACTCTTCTCTCATCCCTGTTCTTCTGTAAGTCCTTCTGTGCCTCGAGCATTGCTCCAAGAAGCTCATCCATCTCTCCTACATCTCCGCCGATACCCGACATTCGCCTCTCCCAGTTGTCCTTGCGACGAAAGGAGTCCATGAGCTTCTTGAATCGATCCTGCAGACGTTTGCATGTTACCTTCGCGGTCAGATTGGGATTCTGATTCGCGCGCTCTGCAGCTTGGGCAAAGCTCATCTGCACCTCCCCATATTTTGCAATATGGGCTTGTGCAGCGCAGACCTCTCTGACGATGATGAGGTCATTGCCAGACGTAAAAGTAGGTCTGCGTCCAGCTTTGCCTTTAGTAGCATGGATGACTTCTGCAGAATGGAGCTGACTTCCAACAGAGGGTGTAGGTGGAGAATCGCGAGACGGAGAGGAGTTGGAGTTGTCATCAGGGATGGGCGACAGCGGGTTAACTTGCGCCATAAGGAGAGGGATAGGAAAAGGAAGAGGAAGAGGGATAAGAAAAGGAAGAGGGATAGGAAAAAGAAGCGGGTATGTAGGAGTGGTGGGAGTGCTTCTTTGTTTGTCGTATAGTTTAGACGTGGTGCAGTAGGCGTTGCTGTGTGCTCCATTGGCGCCAATTCATACCCACATGTGCCTTCTGTGCGGGCGATGAGTTATAGAAACGATTTCACTATTTGATCACATTTCATAATCAGTAGTCACATAAAGCAACAGAATATCCGCAACGTGTAATACTTGTCATGCTCTATTTCTGAAAAGCTTAATTACAATTAGCGAAATCCAGGTGCGTAAACCCTCTATTTCACGACCGAACTGACCCTGACTACCTTTGGAAATTTAGTATAAATACCCATCCTTCTACGATAAACTGTGTGGCCAGCCACAGGCACACAGTCCACAACAACAGGGAATCGTATTCGGGGTTCGTAATTGGTCACTGAGCGGGTAGGGGGAGGACAACTTAGGGAGGAAAGAGTCTCTTCGTCACTTGGTGTGGCCCAGAGCGGAGGTGACGGTTCAGAGGCGGGTTCGAGGAGACGGCTCGGAGTGCTGGCGAGCAGCTTGGCCAGTTGCGTTCTGGGCAAGTGCGGTGACGATATTCGAAGTTCGTCGTTGTCTGCCTTCCCAACCGTGGTTGAGTCGGCCTTTATATACTGTATTGACACGAAATCATCTACTAGCCTTCTGGGTTCTATAAACCCATATAAGGTGTATCAAGGATGCTACTATAGACGTATGAATAACCAGTGTCCCATAAACGGAGTTGTCAATCAGATGCGTAGGTCGATGAGCGACAGCGTGCAACAACTGAAGGCAAGGAATCGGCAGGCGAGCCACCGACCTTCAACTTTTCTTGCTGAGCAAAACGCTTTACCTTGAAGCTCACGGTCTATCTTCTACCACCTCAACCTCGACTGACCCAACAGTTTAAACCGTTTTCTGCGCAAACAGTCGATTTCTGATAGGGGAGACTATCAGGATCTTGGTACTGCTAATTCCGTCAATCTTTTTGCTCCTGTTCAAGCTCCTTGTCTTTATGCTATCTCTCGCAAGGCTATCCAAGATTTTCTTGCTGACCGTGCATCAAATGAGGCTGCCGTAGCACGGCAACCTGGTATTAATGCTATTCCTTATAGAAGCTGCTTTAATGCAATTTTTCTCCGCTCCCTTGTACGAGCACGAGTATTCGGCAAGGAGATTCAGGAAATAAGTCAACTTACAGATTCTATTATCAAGACGAAGCTGCTTGAACTATCTTCTGGAGTTAGATCCCTTTCCTATGATGAAATAATGCATGATGTGAAGCGCGATACAAAAATGGATGCTGCTGAACCAGATGCACGGCTTCCGGTAATTATGCTGCAGACAGCTCATTTGGATTTATGCGAACGACGTGGGTGGAATTTTGTTGATACCTCTCCAAAAGCAGCGGTCAAGCATATTATTGCTGTCTTACAACCTCCTGCTTTAAATACACAAATGTACGATGCGTTGAAATTAAAGAAGAATTCTCTTAAAAATGACTTCTTTGGCTTCTGTGAATACCTTCAAGAAGGAGCTGAAATTTGTGAACGTTTCCATCCATTATGAAAATTTCGACAAACTCCTACTCCAAATCCTACTACAACGAAAAAGAAGGGTGAACCATCTGGCAGCTACAGTTCTGGGAAAAAATCTGGTACTACCCCCCCCCCCCCTCCCCCCCTTCCCCCCGAAGAATTCAAAGCCTCCGCCTCCATGCTTAAATCCGGCATGAAATCAAGATCACTGGCTTCGGGATTGCAAAATTACAACTCCCGAACTTCCTAAAAACTGATTGCGGAAAAGAAAGCCAAGAGGAACCCTAAGAACAAACCTAAGTTATCTATGGCCACAACCAAAGAGGGATATTACTTTCCAGTTGGTTAGACTGCTTCCTCATCTGGCGATTCCAGTTCATCCAAGCCTGCTCTTGTACTTGCTGAACTTTATGGATATAATTTTGCTTGTCGTATTGACTCTGGTGCCGATGATGTTGCGGTATCAGATATTATCACTCAGTTTCTAGCTGACAAAGAAATATTTTTACGAAATATGCAGCTTTCATAGCAGAAGACTTTCAAGGTTGTTGATGGGCATTTGTTTAAATCTCCCGGTTTGGTACAAATATGCCCAATTATCAAAACTGTTGCTGGCCCTGGTCGTCTTCGTAACATCAAAGCTTATATCATGCCTTGTGATGAAAAAAGCGTATTACCTGGTGCTGATTGTGCTGGTGAAATTGTGCTTGGAAATCCTTTTCTGGTACATTCTGGTCTTGATGTCACTGATTTCCTTACAAATACAATCGATCGTTTATCTTCTCTTGATTATGGAGTTCTCCATCGCGAAGAGCATCCTGCCAAGATTGGTAAGCTGGGTATCCGTCTTCTTACTGAAGATAAAACTTCCGAAGAAATAGATATTTCTGAACTTCCGTCTGGAATATGTAATCTAATATCAAACCGAGATTTCCCACTGAAAGATGGAGATACTGTGGACTACAAGGATATGGATATTGGAGAACAAGATGAAGAAGAGCTCCAAGCTTCTATTGGTCATGCTATAGAACTGGGATCAGAGAAACTCTCCAAAAATGCAAAGGAATTGTTTACGAAAATGATTTCGGAGTACAAAGATGTTTTTCGTATTCGACTACGATCAGACCCTCCTGTCGATGTTCCACCGACGGTAACCAAGTTTGAAGACAAAGAAAAGCCTGTAAAAGTTCGTCTGCGTACCTATTCCCCAGACCAATTAGACTGCATGAAGAAGAAATGTGATGAACTCATTCGTGCTGGATACATATAAAGAAATCCGACATCTAAATGGGCTTGTGCGCCCTTGATTGTTCCCAAACCTGGAAAAGATCGTTTTCGCTTTACAGTGGATCTGAGGCCCATCAATGCACAGACAAAGAAGGATGTCTGGCCGATGCCCCATGCTGACCCAATGCTTGGAAGACTTTGTGGTTCGAAATTATTTTTCAAGTTAGATTTCATTCATGGGTATTGGCACTTCCCACTGGCGAAGGATTCTCAAGAATGCCAATCTTTTCATACACCATTTGGGGGTTTAGCCCAAATAGGGTTCTTCATGGTGCAACAAACGCTGTTTCATACTTCCAAGCAAGCATGGAAAATCTCTTTTCACATCTTAATCTTTTAATATGGTTAGATGATATGCTGGGTTTCGCCTCTCAGGAAATTTCTTTAATCGAAAATCTACAATCTTTTCTCCAAATTTGTCGATCCAGTGGCCTGCAACTTAATCCTCTCAAATGTGAACTCATAACGAAGAAAGCTCAATTCTGTGGAAGGATAATTTATTCAGAGGGTATCAAATTCAATCCAAGAAACTATGAAGCTTTGGCTACTATGTCCCCTCCACAGACAGCTGGAGCTCTTATGGAATTAGTTCATGGAGCAAACTGGATGCGCACTGCCATTCCTCAATTTTCAGAATTAGTCCAACCGCTACATGTTCTCCTTGAAGGACAGTACACTTTACACAAAACCGGGAAGAAGTCAAGAATTGCTAATCGTCCTATTTCGAAATGGGGGGCCGAGCATGATGCTGCTTTCACATCTCTCATTCAGGCTATTATCAATTAAGTACATCTACCGACATCAGATCCGCCAAAGCGACTATGCCTTTTTACTGATACTTCATCTACACATTGGGCTGGTTGTTTGACACTAGTTGATCCTGACGAAATAGCTAAAGGCGTTTCTCCTCCGCAAGATTGGAATCACTTCCCGGTTGCTTTTGTATCCAGAGGCTTCCGTGGTGCGTCTTATAGATGGTCTACTCCAGAACAAGAATGCTATGCTATTGTTGAATGCGTCATCCGCTTAGCTCACATACTACGGGCTTGCGGAGAATTCTCACTGTTCACGGACCACAAGAATATTGTATACATGCTATCTCCTACATGGTATAATGCAAATGTCGCTCGCCATGTTGTACACAAGACTCAACGCTGGGCTCTTCAACTTGCTGAATTTAATTTTACAATTGAACATATACCAGGAGAGCAGAACATATGGGCAGACATACTCACCCGCTGGGCTGCACCTGGATTCTCTGAGACTCCCGCTTGCCGAATTTCTATGCTGAAGGTACCCTTCCCCAAAAGCTTAATTCCGGACACGGGGTAATTTCGGACAGAAGAAAACTTGACCACCGAAATGTCTGGGATGCCGATAAAAGCAAATAGATATGAAACAAGTGCCCTCCTCTGATTGACTTTACCCGACAGGTACTTGAACCAACGATTAATTCCCACGTTTCCCGCCCATTTCGAAACGCTCTGTCTTCGATGTGCATTCTTCTCCCCGATACAGTAGTATCTCGCAGGGCATAACACAATCCTACGTCTTTCAACCTCAGCTCCTGCGATCCTCACAGGAGCAAAGCGCACATTATGACCTTGTCCATGCGCAAGCAAACCAAGCTCCTCAAGTACCGAGAAAGCCGCGACAAAGCACGAAAAGAAGGGAAAGCCGCTGCTGTAAAATTGCTCACCTCAACTCAACTTTCTTTGCGAAAAATTGCCGCTGCCACAGGATTGAGCAAGACAGTGGTGGGGGAAATAAAAGAACTACTTCGAACAGAAGATGCACAGGCTGTAGAAAAACAAGTATTGGCCAATCGCGTGCAGGGTAGGCCAACAATTCTGACTCAAGAGGAAGAAGCCATGATTGCTGAAAGACTAGTATTTGCTGCTAGTCGAGGATATGCCGTCGACATTGATGGCATAAAAAGAATAATGGGGCATGTCGCAGCAGATGGAAGACAGGGTTGGAAGAACGGTGTGCCTTCTGATGACGCCGTGCGTTCGTTTAGAGCCCGGCATAGGGAAATAACGTACCGAAACTGTGAGAACAAGGATTGTGCAAAATTGAAAGGAGAGAACTACGGCCATGTTAAAGGGTTTTTTGAGATTCTTCAAACTGTAGAGAAGCAAAATCCAGGTATGCTATCTGATGGTGACCGCATATGGAACGTCGATGAAACGTCCGTTGATGCCACGTTTGGTAAGAGGAGAAAAGTTTTTGGCTCATCTAACACTCATCATGGTGGATTTGTTGCGTCGTCAAAAACGCAAGGCATTTCAAAGCATGTTACTGCAGTCGTAGCTGTTTCTGGATCCGGAAGGAAAGCGCCTCCCTTATTTATCGTGGCAGGGAAGCATGTGATGTCAAATTGGTTTGAACCGCTGCCAAAGATATACAAGAAAAGTAGCGCTGTCTGCGACAAGTATCAGGAAAATGGATGGTTTCCTGATGGGGAGGTTGTCAAATGTAGCGAAAAGGGATCTATGGAAATGGATATCTTGCCATCTTTCGTCAAGCATCTCAACAAATATGTACGCAACTTCGTGCCGCAGGGTGTGAACTACTGACTAACTATTGACGGTCATGGTTCAAGAAATGGACTGGAATGGCTACAGGAGTGCTCTAGTAATGGGTGTGAGGTTGTCCTTTCTCCAGCCAACACGTCACATTTTTTGCAGCCCTGTGACCAAAGGGTTTCCAAAATATTTAACACTTCTATCCGCGACATTAGAGATGAGTTTAACAAGTCAGTCGTGGTCCAAACAAGGGGTGTTCAATTTAATTTAATATGTGGAGTGCATGCATTCGAAGCTGTGACGGTTGAAAATATCCGCCAATCCTTCCAGAAGACAGGATTGTTTCCATTTGACGAAAATTTCCCAAACCGCTTTATCACTTCGAAGACGCAAGATGCAATAGCGGATATGACGTCAGTAGGACAGCGGTCCAATGTCATACGGAGGCGAGGGAGGGATCGGGTGACGTTTTCCAAAGTATTGGAAATTGCCGAAAGCGAATTGGGTGCGTCTAAAAATTGCAAGAAATCACTATCCTTCTTCGAAACGCTGAAACAGTGAACTCAATACTGATGAACTGTGCTCCATTGCACACGGCCAGCACTGCCGAAAGCAGTAATTTATCCAAACGAAACGTTCATCTCGACTGTGGGGCACCTGCGGAGCACTTGACCGGAGAGGTTATGTTAGCGAGGAGGCGTAAGAAAGAAGAGGAAGCCTGTGCGGCTGATGAGCGAAAAATCAAACGCCGGGCAGCTGTGCAGGCGGAGCGCAAGAGATTGGCTGATGAAAAAAAGAGGAAGATTGCTGACGCGCAAGCGGCGCGGATGAAGGTGGCTGATGAAAAGAAGAGAAAGATGGCAGAACGGGATGCAGCGAGGATAAAAAGGATAGAGAAGAAGCAGAGGACGGAGACGGGGAGGGCAACGAAACGTCCTGGATTTGTGGAAGAGAAATCGGGCATCCAGGGGCAGAAGGCTATGATGAAAAGAGATGCGCCAGCGGCACAAACAGCTGGTCTTCAACCCACGTCAGAGGGAACAGTGGTGCAAATGGATGCGACCGACTGCGTCAATAAGTTGGTTGGAGGCGGGTTGGAGGGGAAATAAAGGTCTGTCCGGAATTAAACTGTGAATGTTTCACATGTCAATTTGGGCGCTGGCCACCACTGTCGGAGTGTGTCCTCAAACACAGGCGTTCTGCAGTCCGGCGACTGAAGTTTGCTAGAAAACAGCCTCCCAGATCGATTGATGCTGGTTAGAACAGCGAAAATCCGCAGCAAAGTATTTTTTTCGAAGACTGTTTGAAAAGTGTCCGGGATTAGCCTTTTGGGGAAGGGTACCTCTTATAACCGAGGATCTCCCCGAACTCCCATCTAGTCATGTGATAGCATTATCTCAAGGAAAAACGCTTCCACTTGAAGGCAGTGGATTTGTTCTATCACATGAACTATGGAGAAATTCAGATCGAAAACTATATATACCAGATGATGATCAAGAGTTACAACTACTTATATGTGTCTCCGCACATTTTGGAATGGGGGGACACAGAGGAATTCATCCAACGACCCAGATTATTAAGGAAAAGGTCATATGGCCCATTTTGGATTGTGATGTTAAGGCTTTTGTACAAAGCTGCTTTGTTTCTGTAGTACAACGGCGTGAAGGCAACGGCACCACCGCTGCGGCCCCGGGATACAGTACGATGGGCTGTAAGCGCGAGGAGAACTGTAATGAGTTATATTTACAGCACACGGCCGGTGCGGAGTACAGTAGTACCCCGCTGGTTACACGTGTAGGATCCGAACGGTAAGTAATTAGTAATTAGTAGTTAATGGCACAAATTAGCCAATTTAGCACAGTAGCTGGTATACAGTAAGTAACAGCTACTGCAGCGGGACAGGTGTCCTGGCGTCCCACTTGGGGGTTAAGACCGGGGGCACCTGCCCCGTTCCAGTAAACGGGAGGCAGACTCGCCTCCCTTCCCTTTACGGCTAATTGCTATCCCGTTCCGGTTTCCCTTTTAGTCTCAGGCTTCTAACCCGTGACCGGCCGTCCGGATCTAACAACACCGACCGGCTGCGCGTCACCGGCCACGTTAGCCTTCCCTCTTTTCGAGTCCTTCCGTACGGTTTGCGTTCGCGCGTGGGTTACCTAGCGGCGCGCGCTCCCTTACCTCTAACCCCCCTCGTTTTGGAGTGGTCGGGACGAAGGTAGTTATACTACATGTTGGTACTCTTGTGGAGGGTATAACTACAGAGGTTGAGCCCGCACTGGGTCGCCAACGCGAGCAATTACCGATCGGATTGAAAGAGGTCGAAAATCGGCGCGTCGATCGCCAGTGATCATCGACGATGAACCGTGCGGATTCCGCCGGAGAAGATACCGCCTCCGGGCGAGCAAGTACTCGCAGTGGCAGGGGCGCACAGCGCCCCCGGATCGACAATCCGGAAGCCCTGCTACGCCCGCCGTCTAGCAGGGGCCAGAAGACCCCTTCCGTTTCGGACACCACCGCCGGGCTACCGGCTGGTGGGGGAAACCGCGTACAAGTATTGTACGACGCGTTGCTCCCGCGACTACAACCCTGGATGGAGGATTTCCTCGCTGAAGAATTACCTCAGGTCGTCCAGGTTTGCCTCGACCGAACGGCACCAAGACTGGTGGCGGAGCATGCGGACACCGCGCTCCGCGCCCTCCTGGACGAGGAGATCCCCCCGTCGTACGCGACGAGGTGGTGGCAGCGCTCTCCGCGGAGGAAGACGAATCTCCGACCGCATTGGCTGTAAAGGGAGCTATTAGCTCCGCCATGGCAATCCCTCTGGCCACGACATTTACCGAAACGGGAGGTGCGGTACCGCCGCCGGCGCCGCGCCGTCAAACCGTTCCGGGCTCAAGCTTTAATATCGATGATCCGATCGGCGCCGTACCCGGGATTGATAGGATGGACCCTCACCCGGAGGGCAGAGCCATCTATCTCCCAACCGTTCACAGTGCTACAGGGAGCACCACAGAAAATGTCCTCCCCATACTCGCCGGTACCGGCGACCCCCGCGGGACAGACAACCGCCTGGGGCTCCCCGAGACAGAGAATCGGGACCCGTATCGGTTGAGCAGAAGACGTGCACCCGGCACGCACAGGACCGAAGCGGAATACACCCGGTATTCCGACGCAGAAGACCCCCGTCACAGGACGGATGAAGACCGGGAAGGACGCCGCTGGCGATACCGCGATAACCGCGAAGCACGCCACGGGCGATACCGCGATGCCGGAGGGGGAGGATACCCCTCCGATGATGACCCATCCGGTTCGGAAGACTCTCGCAGGCGAGGGCACAGGGCACGCCGCGATAGAAGCCGAGACTGGCACCGGCACGACCCGTCCGACCTGGAAGACTACCACACCGAGTCGGATGAGGAGCGTCGTCGCTCGAGCAGACACCGCCGGGCTGCCCCGAAGAGCGACGAGCGACGGCCCACGGTAATCAGGGCCCTCAATGACCTGTTTACCAAGGCCGTCAACTACAAGACCTACCGCCTGGAACGGCGTAGCTCGCGCTACGACTCCACAGTAGCGCGGCACATTAACCATTACCGGAAAAAAATGGACGTGCAGATGAGGTCCCACACGTTCAGCGGTCAAGATCCGATTGCGGTATTGGGATTCATCGCACGCCTCAAGATGGCGTGCGACCACAACGGGATTACCGAAAGAGCCGCCGTGTGGTGCTTCCAATTCTACCTGACCGGGCAGCCTCACGCCCTACTCCAGTCCCGTCTCAATGGAACCACCATGGCGGTTGACGTGGAGCGGCGCGAGCTACTCCGGACATACCCACAGGTGGTCAACTTTCTGTTGCGCACCTATGCTACCGACGAGGTAATTTCTGAAGCGGTTGAGGATGTGACCTCCTTCCGTCAAAGTTCAAACATGACGGAGGAGGTCTACAGTAACCACCTCTGGGACAAGGCACTCCGCTGCGGTACGGTATTCTCCGACAGGCGGTTGAAGTCCCTGTTTGTCGAGGGGTTACTGCCCGCCACGTGCGCGCAGGTTCGTAATTACCTCGCCACGCACCCGGATGTGGATTACCAATCCGTCGCTCGCTATGCGCAAGCGATCGGGGGAACCAATCGGGCTTCCCGTCGACAAGGGATGTCAGCCATGGCTCACCGAGAGCCGTCCGGAGCGGCTAGAAGATTCGACCGCACCGCACGGACGAGGCCCTTGCTGTCGGTTGCAACCGACAGCCGTCGGGAAGGGATTTTCCGTAAGTGTGTGGTGTAGTGGGGATGGAAGAGCTGGTGCGATGTTTTGCGTAGTGCTGGTTCATTCCGAAACAGCTGCAAGTACTGCAGGAGTCTGATTAAAGCTAAGGTAAGGATTTTACGTGCTGCAGCATTATCTGGTATTCGCATGCCACTCCAAATACTGTACGGTACAGTTCTTGCTGAGCTTTGTCAAAATATAAATTTGTCC
>NW_005178559.1:170235-253136 GCF_000350225.1 Chondrus crispus | reverse complement strand
GGATGCCGACTCATGAGTCGGCATCCGACATCCCGACGGCCGGGGGATTTGTTGAAGAATTCAATCCTGGCCGTGACGGACCAAACTGCCACGCCGACTTCGATGAGCTCGCCACCGACGAGTTATTATCCGTCGCCGGCAGCCTCGACGGCGAGCGCCCCAGTTCCACCCACTAACTCTGGCGACGTGCGCACAGGACCGTACGGGAGGCAAGGGCAGGATCCACGCGTCCGGTTCTCCGGCGGGAGATTTCCCGGACCGCCATCGTGCCGGTTCTGCCTTGACACCACGCACCGACAAGAGGAGTGCCCCGTCGTTGCCGATGCGAGCCTGCGGGCCAAGCTTGTGGAGACACGAGAGGCCAAATACCAGAAGCTACGCATCCGGCAAGGCCTCAGCCCGGGATCCCCATTCAACCGCCAGGGGCCGGCCGCTTGGCGAAACCAGCGCCAAACGGCCCCCGCGGGCGTCAACGTGGTCGAGGAACCGCACCCCGACCATGCCGAAGACCACGTGGCGCAAACCGCTGATGAAACCCGCGAGGACTTGCTGCTGACGGGGGAAGCCGGGGAGGACGCGTAGAGGCGATGACGTCTCCCCCCGTGCTCAGCCTCAGAAGCTTAGGCACCCCCGATCCGGCTGCGCCAGTGGAAGCGTAGCCGGGTATCCGAACGGAAGTCCAGGCCATCTGCTTCTTCAAGAAGCAGAATTACAAGATCTCCGCGACGGTTGGTCAGAAGCAGGCGTTGATGGTCGCCATCACGCCAGTGTTTGACTCAGGAGCAGGCCCGAGCCTCATCCATTTACGGTGTGTCGCCGAGTAGTGGCGACCATCGATAAAACCGGTTCGGAGCCCAGCGCTCATCGATGCGTCAAACCGTTCGATGAAGGCACTAGGGGAAATCCCCCTGCTGGTCCGAATCGGTGATTTTGTGGCGCGCGTCCCGTTCCTGGTAGTCACGAGCCTCGCCGTGGACTGTATCCTCGGTACGACCTTCCTGGATCGCCACGTCAAGGCGATCTTCCCACCGCAACGGAAGGTCGTGTTCCACGACGCGCCACCCGTGGCGTTGGTCGGAATAACCCCCTCGAGGCAAGACCGCAAGATGGCCTCGAGGAGCACCGCACAACAACTGCCGCCGTCGGATAAACCCGAACGGAACCAGGTGGCGTTCCCCGCCAACACACCGTCACGGAAGATCCGCCTCGTCAGAGGGGTTACAATTCCCCCGATGACGCAGGCCATGGTGAGGGTCGCCACGCCGGTGGGGGGGCTATATTTTTTACAGAACTCCCCAAAAACTGCGCACAAGAATTTGACCCTCATGGCACCGGGGGTCATGGATGTTGTCCCCGAAAAACCGTTCTTGGTAATGCTCAGCAATTTTGGGCACCGCTCGGTTCACATCCCGAAGCATACCGTAGTCGGACTGGCTCTTCCGTCGCCCACTCACATACTGACCCTTGGCGACTCGGCCGCGGAAGCGGCCGAAGCTAAGGAAGGGGGAGGGATATTTAATGTCAACCTCTCAACCGCAAAGGATGGCGCAGAAGAAGCCGCCGACAACCGTACGGATAAGAGCGGGCTGAACAAGCCACGCCGCCCAAGGCGCCCCTCGGGGCGGTTGGAACGGATAAACCCGAACACACCGCCGCCCCTGAGAAGGACCCCAGCGCCTGGCAGGAGGACGTCCACATCGGTGCCGAGGACGAGGAGGTACGCTCGGATGTCCTCGAGGTACTATCCGAATTCAAGGGGATGTGGACCGGCCAGCTGGGAAAAATCGGGGCCACGAAGCACCGCATTGAGCTCAAGCCCGGTGCTCGCCCGATTTACCAGGCGCCTTACCGCGCCGGACCGACCGCACGGGAAAAAGAGAAAACGGAGATCGACCACATGCTCCGGGCAGGGGTAATCGAACCCGCCACGGCCGAAAGGGCCAGCCCCGTGGTATTCGTCCCTAAAAAGGATGGTACCATGCGGTTCTGTGTCGACTACAGAAAGCTCAACGCAGTCACCGTTCGGGATTCCTATCCGTTGCCGAGGATGGACGAGTGCATCGATTCCCTCGGCGACGCTACTGTCTTTACCAGGCTGGATTGCAACAGCGGGTATTGGTAAGTAGAAATCGCCAAGGACGACCGCGACAAGACGACGTTCGCGTCGCACTGCGGGTTGTACCGTTTCCTCCGCATGCCGTTCGGTTCGAAGAATGCCCCCGCGACATTCCAGCGGGCCGTCGACATTATACTGTAGCGGGTAAAATGGGAAACCGCACTGGTCTACCTGGATGATGTGATCATCTACTCCAAGACCGTAACGGAACACTTCGCGCACGTCCGCGAGGTTTTGCGCCTTCTGCGGGACGCAGGCGTGTCGCTGAAGCTGTCGGAGTGCGCCTTCTTCGATACCTCGGTCACCTACCTGGGGCATGTGATCCGACCAGGTAGGTTGGAGGTCGAGCGCCGCAACGTGGTCGCCATCGAGCGCGCTCGACCTCCCCAGAACCAGACGGAATTGCGATCCTTCTTAGGAATGTGCAACGTGTACCGTCGGTTCGTGAAGGGCTTCGCGAAAATAGCCGCTCCGCTAAACCGTAAGACGGGGAAAAATCAACCCTTCGAGTTTGAGGTTCTTACCGATGAGGAATACGAGGCGTTCGTGGAACTCAAGAAGCGCCTCTTGTCCCCACCGATCCTCGCTTTACCCCGTTACGGAAAGAAATACACCCTGGATACGGACGCTTGCGCGTACCAGGTCGGCTGTGCCCTATTACAGGCGCAGCCGAGCGGTGACCGCCTACCGATCGGGTATTGGAGTCGGGCTCTAACCGACGCCGAGAAAAATTACACCACCACCGAGAAGGAATGCCTTGCTGTCGTGGGGAGCATCCTCACGCTTCGACCATATCTGTATGGGAACACTTTCAACCTCCGTACGGATCGCGAGGCCCTCCGATGGGTCCTCAACCTGGCGGATAGCTCCGGCCGCCTAGCGCGCTGGCGTCTCCGCCTAGCCGAGTACGACTACGACGTACAGTACCGACCGCGGATTAAGCACCAACTCGCGGATGGTGTATTACGCCTCCGAGTTGACGGCGCAACCTCCGAACCGGTTGACGACGAAGTGCCGTGTTTCGCGGTACAATGGCAAGAGGAGGAGCATAACCCCCGCCAAGGTACCGCACAATGGGAGACCCCCGTCGACCCGGGGAGAGCTGAGCACGCGTTCGCAGTTATACCCGAAGAACGCGACGTCTCATCCGTAACGGTGGAAGAGTTCTTTCGGGAGCAGGCCGAGGACCCCTTCTGTAGGGCGGCCGCCGAGACCGTGGGGAACCCGGACTCGCGCTACGACGTCGACCGATACGGGTTCCTCGTCCGCAAGTCCCCCCTCGATGGGACCCTGCAGTGGGTTGTACCGAAACGGCTCAGGGCGAAGATATTGTACCTCGCCCGTCATCCCCGCCTGGCAGGACACCCGGGCGGTACGAGGATGTATACCCTCCGGCGGGAATATTATTGCCCTCATATGGCCAGCGATGCCTTCAGTACCGTACGAAATTGCGCCTCGTGCGCTGCCGCCCGGGGAACCCTGGTGCCGCATCAGAAGGACCTCAAGCTATTCCCAGCGGCAGGGCCGCTGGATTTCGTCGCCATAGACCTGCTGGGTCCTTTACCGAAGACGGCGCACGAGAATCGCCGCGTGCTCGTCATGACCGACTGGTTTACGAAGCTGACGCGCAGCATCCCGTTACGGACAACCACCGCGTCGGTTGTGGCAAACGCCTTCCTGGACAATTGGGTCCACGTATACGGCGCACCTCGTTACGTGCTAACCGATAACGGTCCATAATTTGCCGCCAAGTTCTTCGACGCTGTGTGCGCCTTGCTGGGGGTGAGGCACTACCTGACTACCGCCTATCACCCCCTGACAAATGGGCGAACCGAACGGTTCAACCGCACCCTGATGCAGCGCCTCCGACACTATGTCGAGGAGCATCAGAGGGACTGGGACGAGTACATCCAGCCCCTAACCTTCGCGTATAACACGCAGGTCCACCGGTCAACGGTGACAACCCCGTTCGACCTGGTGCTGACGCGATCACTGTCCGGATTGGCACTGCCCGGTACTGTACCGCAGGACGCCGGATCCCACACGGAAGACCCGCGGACCCCGGTACAGTACAAGCGCGCGACGTTGCGGAAGCTCCGGGATGCCCTCGAACGCACGCGGGTGAAACTAACCGCGGCGCAGAGGAGGTACAAAGCCGACTTCGATAAGAAGGTGCGCTTCCGTCCGGTCATCGCGGTGGGAGACTTTGTCTACGTGGACCGTCCACCGCGCCCGTTGACGAGCGCCGAGCGGGGAGACCGACCGAGCAACGGAGGAGGACCCTCCGTCAAGCTCTTACCGAAAACGGAAGGCCCGTTTCGGGTCCGATCCGCGACGGAGGCCACAGTGGTCGTCGACCAAGACGGGGTCTCGAACCGCGTGAGCATCGATCGGGTAACCAAGATGCCCCGGGGACCCCACGACCCCACTGTGGCCGCACCGACAACGGACCCGCCGGCGGGAACACCCGAACCGCCAGCGGAGTACGTGGTTGACCACTTGGTCGCCCACCGGGAGACCCGCAGCGGCAGCCAGTACAAGGTCCGCTGTTATGGTTTTACCCCAGCGGACGATACCTGGGAACCCGCCGAAGGCCTCCCACAACCCTTCATCGACAGCTTCTGGCGCGCGCGGACAACCGCGCGCCACCGCTAAAACCGCACGGGACAGACCCGGCGCGGATGGAACGGACCCACCGGCGGGGCAACCCGACTCGGCGATGGCCAAGGAAACCCTCGGGCGGGCTACCTCTCACTCCCCTTGGGGTGGATAAAATGGCAGCCCTCTGCCAAGCCCGGGTTAGCACCCGGGAGACAAGACCGAACGGGGGGGTACCGACGCGGAAATACTGTCAAGGCGAGCCCTCGTCGGGGGCTCAAGAGCGCGGTAAACCGCGACCGAACCGATAGCAGAGCCAGGAACCTGGTGTGTGTGGCCCTTAATGCACGGGCGGCGGTTCCAATTACGACCGATTTTGAGGACCGCCCAATCGGAGCTCGTCAAACCTCTGAGAAGCCACCCGCCGCAAAGAAAAAGCAGACAGAAATTACTAAGGAAAAGGCCGATTTCCCCGCAAGTCGCTGGTGGGGATGCCCCCTGGTGGCGCGGAGGGGGACGGGAACCCGCCCCCGCGACAACCCGCCACGAACACGACACCGTGCGGTCCCTCGCCCCGCGACACGCGACGCGCGCCGGCTGCAAGACCGACAGGGAAGCTCGGGGAAAAGCTCAAAGCGGTACCCACGACCGGGCCGCCGGGACGATCTCACCGCCGCGGACGACCCCGGGGTGGCGTGCCACAGAACCGTCCTGTGGGGGCGTGATGCCCCCAAGCGCCAACCCGCTATTGCATAGCGCGCGGGTGCCAGCGCGCTACCGCTGCCCCGTGCCGGACTAACCGGGCGTGGAAGGGCCCTGGGCGGCAAGGAGGCCACTCCGGCCGCCGGCTTTTAATTAAGCCCAAAGGGGGGCTACGTTTTTCCTCCTAGAAGAGTGGAAAAAAATTGTGGCCCCCTCCCGTTAACGGCATTGCACTCCCCGGGTCTGCCCACGTCCGGAAGTCCCAAGACGGAAAACCGACTTTGGGAAGGGCCAGGCCGATTTGGAAACCGGAACCGTAAAAACGCCGTTTCTGCTCGTTTTTGCAGTTTCGTTTCGTTTCCAAATCGCTCCTCCGCGGAAAGTGGCAACTGCAGGACTTACCGACCGGTTTTCGACGAACGCAGAGGGTACCGCCGCCGGGAGTCCCCCGCTGACCGCGCGGACATGCAGGCAGTCACACACGCCGCTGTCTGGCGGATGGCAGGGCACTGTTTTTGGAAAAACGGCCAGCCCTCCGGGGGGATCTGGGCAAATCGCTTCTTTGGCGCCGGTTTCTCCATGCCCGGCGCCGGGGGAGGACACCCCACCGCAACGGCTAACCCATCCGGAAGGTTGGAGGTACAGCTGGTCCGTCCACCGTACTTGGAAACCCCAGTTCCGGCTCTATTCTTTATGGAGACACTGTACGGCCGGAAGGGCTACGATTTCCCCTCTAGAAGGGCGAATAAAAATCGTAGCTCAAATCCGAGAACGGTTCCAGACTCCCGAGGTCGTCGCCGACCTGGGAGTATTTGGAAACAGAAACGGGGGTTTTACCGTTTTTTCAGTTTCTATTGGTTTCCAAATAGGAGCCGTTCGGGAAAGGGTCTACCGTGCGGTTTTCTCTCGTGTTTTGGACGACAGAGGTACCGCACGCACCGGGAAAGGTGTGGGACGTACCGCTGCGGGGCTGGCGGCGGCGGACTCGCGGGGTTTTGGAGGAAATAGAACGGGAATTCTTGGAAAAATGGCCTGCCCTCCGGGGGGGTTCTGGAAAAAGGCTTCTTTGCGCCGGTTATTCCATGCCCGGCGCAGCGGAAGCCGTCCAATTCAAACGGTGGCGTACCGCGGATGGAACCGGGAACCGCAGGAGCGCTGAACTCCTCCGCACGGGTCGGGAGATGACAGCCGCTGCGGGTGTGCATGCGGGTTTGAGGACTCGAGGAAGGTAACTACTGTACGGCCGCGGAGACGCGGCGCGTCTCCGCGGCCGACGCATGGTCTCCGTTCGGGATACAAGACCGTCACAGCTGGCACGGATTTTAGTCCGCCGCGACGAGGACGTGTCGCGAAGTAAGGAAGGAGGTCTGTAGTACAACGGCGCGAAGGCAACGGCACCACCGCTGCGGCCCCGGGATACAGTACGATGGCTGTAAGCGCGATGAGAACTGTAATGAGTTATATTTACAGCACACGGCCGGTGCGGAGTACAGTAGTACCCCGCTGGTTACACGTGTAGGATCCGAACGGTAAGTAATTAGTAATTAGTAGTTAATGGCACAAATTAGCCAATTTAGCACAGTAGCTGGTATACAGTAAGTAACAGCTACTGCAGCGGGACAGGTGTCCTGGCGTCCCACTTGGGGGTTAAGACCGAGGGCACCTGCCCCGTTCCAGTAAACGGGAGGCAGACTCGCCTCCCTTCCCTTTACGGCTAATTGCTATCCCGTTCCGGTTTCCCTTTTAGTCTCAGGCTTCTAACCCGTGACCGGCCGTCCGGATCTAACAACACCGACCGGCTGCGCGTCACCGGCCACGTGAGCCTTCCCTCTTTTCGAGTCCTTCCGTACGGTTTGCGTTCGCGCGTGGGTTACCCAGCTGCGCGCGCTCCCTTACCTCTAACCCCCCTCGTTTCGGAGTGGTCGGGACGAAGGTAGTTATACCACAGTTTGCATAATATCTGCAACTGGATCCAACGTACCGCGTCCGCTTTGTCAGCAGATGCATGCTGAAAGAGTCTCTGAACTGCTACATTTTGATTTTCTCTTTATCGGAGAATCAGTTTCTGGGCATGAATACATCCTAATGCTGAAGAATGACTTCTCTGGTTATGTGACATTGCATGCATGTAGGCATGCCGATGCAGCTACAACTTCTGAGGTTTTAATGGAATACTTTACTACATTCGTACCAGTACTGCAATGGTTTTCGGACCAAGGGCCTCATTTTTTGAACAAAGTAATGGAACGTTTAGCAGATGCTCTTGGGGATAAGCACCGATTTCAACCGCTTATGCCCCATGGTCAAATGGAACAGTCGAATCAGTTTGTAAGCAAGTAGTTTGCGTACTACGGGCATATATTACTAACATTATGACACCTGAAGCACAATGGCCGAAGTCTGTACTTGCAATTCAGAGTATTATGAACAATTCCCAGTCACGACGTCTTGGTAACCGCGCACCTTACACAGTACATACCGGACAGCATGCTGGAAATCCTATGACCGTTGCATTAGCATAATCAAAGATGCGGAAAGTTCGTAATATAGATGCAGTACGAACCTTGCAGAAGTTGAACATACAAACGTTGCATGACTCTCTGGATGACATGCACAGGCATGCTGGGGAAAAGCTTGAGAGCACACGAAAAAACGCTAACGAATTACATAACGCGAAAACGCATATTCTATCATACAAACCAGTTGTCGGGGATTATGTTCTTGTCGCCCGCATTCTCGGACCTCGATTTAAGATGTCTACAAATTGGATAGGACCTCGTCGAGTGTCTCGTATTTTATCCGATTACACGATTGAAGTAGAACATCTCCTACTTGGAACTACTCAAGTTACCCACATATGTCGTATACGTCCCTATGCTGACTCCGCAGTTGGAACCAAGGTCCAAATGAAAGAATTTACGGCCCGAATGTGGTATTCAGTCGAGAAGATCAGAGACATCCGGGAGACTTCTAATAATTTCGAAGTACTTGACAGTTGGAAAGCATTGACATCTGCTGGTGATTCTTGGGAACCTCTCCATGTTATGTTTGAAGATGTCCCAACTAAAGTTCGCGAATTTCTAAAGCATCGTCGCAATAGTGGAAGCCTGCGTCGTGCTAAATCCTCTCTTGGCATGTAAGGACGCCATAGGGGACTGTTGTGCATGGAGAACCTGATGGACATCCTTAATGCATTTCGTGGACCATACTAATGAAAATAATGCTAAATGCAATCGGGTATTAATTGACCATTGATTTGAAAATGGAGAGGAATATTTCACGACCGAACTGACCCTGACTACCTTTGGAAATTTAGTATAAATGCCCATCCTTCTACAATAAACTGAAGGCACGGAATCGGCAGGCGAGCCACCAACCTTCAACTTTTCTTGCTGAGCAAAACGCCTTACCTTGAAGCTCACGGTCTATCTTCTACCACCTCAACCTCGACTGACCCAACAATTAGTCTCAAGCCATTTCCACGAGATGCCTAATGCACCGCCATACGGCTTCATAGTGTGTTTGATAGTTGCGCACCAAGAGTTTTTGCATGAGGCCTCTCTACTCTCCTGTACCTCATTCTATCGATCTCGAGTACATGTTATACAAATTGTGCCGAGAAAGCATTGACTACTGTATAAAGAGGCATAGTGGGAATAGATTGCCATAGTCATGCCTAGGCTAGAGGTAGACCTTTCATATTGGCTTATACTATATGTGTGGATCAGACAGATTTTTGTGGTGGGCTCTCAATCTTTTAGTACCTTTAACAGTATGTGTGTCAGAGACCGAGGCTTTTGGTTGGAAAAGCACTAACTGAGCAAAAAGTGTACCAATGAGGAATATGCAAACCATCAACAAGTGTATGGGATTACGGGCAGCATTACAATCTAAACACAAGACCATCAAGTGCTCACAAACCGTCATCCGAATCGGCACCAAATTACTCCCCAGAGTCCACTGCGGCCCCACCTCCCACGTTTCGATTCACAGCTCGCTTCTGGCGCTTTCTGTAAGCAGTTTGTGCACGTTTGCGCTTGGTAATGTATGTGTCCGCAACGTCATGCAGGCGTTACAAGTAACTTTATCGCTCCTATGTCTTACCATCAGCATCCCCGAAGGGATGCCATTTGATATGAACGTTAGATAGTGCGACCGTCATTCTAAAGGTACAGTCTTACCCGTCTTTCCCTCGTGTATACTTATTGGCCAAGATAACTGTTGCGTGTCGATCCACGTGGCCGGTGTCGCAGTGAGTGGGGGTACAGTTCCGCGTACTGTATCGTTCAATTTATTGTCTCCGTGTTGCCTACCCTTCCTCAGTTTATTGTGACGGACACTATGTTTAAGTAGGGCAACGGAAATGCTGGTAAAGATAAAGTAATGGACATTCAACGCAATATATTGAATGCCACGCAATATGTTGGTCCACTGTGAGGTGTTGGTGCGACACGACTCCAAGACAAGGATGCTTAATGATGCTTGCGGGGGTAGCATCTGAGGAACATGGACACTCCTCGCGGAGTTCTGTGTTCGAAGCTATCGGTGGCGGGGCATCACGGAGCCGCGGTCGTCCAGTTTCAGACGGGCATCAAAAGTTGCCTAATTTGGAAGGTGGCAATGGCTCGCAGGCACTTGACCACTTAGCATTACAGTCCCCCATAGGCAGCTTAGAGGCCGATGGAACGCTTGGCCTCGAGGCGACTGCGGTAGCGCGGGGGCGCTCGAGGAAGTCACGGACTTTGGACGGGACATCTTCGAACATGACTTGTAGAGGTTCCCAGGAGTCCCCAGCCGTAGTAAGTCCCTTCCAAGCGACAAGAACTTCAAAGTTGTCATGACGCTTGCGAACGTCCTTGATCTCGTCGACAGCGAACCAAACTCGATCGGTAAAGTCGGCAGTGTCGCACATTTCAGCAGGAGTATCGATAGTACTGTCTGGGTACGGTTTGACTCCAGAGACGTGAAGAACGTATTTGTCTTAAGTCAGCAGGTGCTCGACTTCGACGGTGAAGTCGGAGATGATTCGGATAACGCGGCGAGGTCCGACCCAATTGCAAGACATCTTAGCACGCGGTCCGCAGGAACGAGCCACGACGTCAAAATCCCCCACGGTAGGGTTGAATGGGCTTATGTGTGTCTTTTAGTTGTGGCGATGAACAGCCTGAGTGCAGGATGTAGTGAGGGCATCGTTAACCGACTTGTGCATTTTGTCCAGAGCTTCAAGCATCCCTTCGATCTGGAGCTTTCGTAGGATGGAAGTCTGTTCTGTGGAGGCGATGTTACGGGTTTCAAAAGAAGACAGAGCCACCGATAGAGGGCTGCCCGGACCCATGCCTGTATGAACTTCGATCGGAGAGCGAGTTTCTAATCGACGAGACAGAGAGTTTTGATGACGCTCTGAATGGCGGGCACAGTCTTAGGCCAATCGGACTCCGGCGTACGAAACTCAACACTAAGGACGAGCATGACTCGGAGAACTTGTTTGCAAACGGACTCAACCGTTCCGTTTGACCACGGAACATAGGCAGTGGAGAAGCGGTGCTTCGCGACAAGAGATGCAGCCAATATCTCCATCATTTCGGTCTGAAAGTGCCTTCCTTGATCCGAAATCCACCGTAGGACCGGGGTGAACGTAGTGAAATACCCAAGCAGCACACTGGCCGCGGTTTCGGCGTTGGCGTGCCTGCATGGCTGCAAGTAGACATACCCAGAGAGATCATCCTTGAGGATAAAGATGTACTCGTCCTGTGTGCTTGATTCGCCGATGTAGAGGTAATCGAAGTGGAGAAGCTCACCAACTTGCTCAGCGTGGAGCTGATGATTGAGAAGTCTAGGGACCTTGTCACCATTTGCGGACAGGAGGCACACCAGGCAGGTTTGCACGAAGGCCTTGACATCAGCGTCAATAGTTGGCAAATACAGCTTTTCTTTAATCATAGTGCATGTGGTAGTATAACCACGATGTCCACCGAGCCCACAGTGAGCGGCGACGCAGATGTGTAGGTGTAATTCTTCTTCATCAGGAGGAACGGATATTCTGCCTTGATCATTTTTCCACGTAGGCACGGATTCGTCTGACAATGTGAATCCAGTTCCGGACGGTGGAGGAGAACACTTCTGCGCCTCCGCTACGACTTCAAGTGATGGGAGCTCGGGTGCTTCGGTTGTGGACGATATAAGTGGCACACGCAATGCACAAATGTGGCGTGCAGGGAACGAAGTATTCCTGGGAGCAGCCCATCTCGTGAGCATGTCGGCCCAGACGTTATTCTCACTGGGGATATGATCGACCGTAAAGTTGAACTCAGAGAGACGGAGAGCTCAGCGCTGAACCTTGTGAACTATATGCCTTGCTACATTGGCCTGGAATCGGATGTACAAAATGTTCTTGTGGTCAGTAAACAATGAGAATTCACGGACCGCGACGAGAATATGCGCCAGACGGATGACAGATGCTACGACAGCATACGATTCTTTCTCCGGAGTAGTCCAGCGTACTGACGAACCACGAAACGTCCGGGAGATGAAGGTGATTGGCTGGTGAGCCCACTGTTGCGGTTCTTTCCCTGAATCGAACTCAGATATCGGGACTTGCGTAAGCACACCTGACCAATGGGTAGAAGAAGCGTCCGTAAATAGGCAGAGTCGCTTCGTTGGATCAGCGGTCGCGAGTGTGACCTGCTCCTTGATTGCTTGAACGAGGGATGTAAAGGCAGTAAGATGCTCGTCCCCCCATGACGAGAGAGGGCGATTGACAAGTCGTGACTTCTTACGTGTCTTGTGTAAGGTGTAGTTAGACTCGAGGAAGTTGTGGAGCGGGCAGAGGAGCTTTGCGAAATTCGGTATCGCGGTCCTCATCTGGCTTGCGCCATGGACGAGTTCCATGAGTGCACCTACCGTCGTAGGCGGCGGCATCGAAGTGAGTGCCTCGTATTGCCGAGGATGGAATTTAATTCCGTCTTTGTTGATGATTCTGCCGCATAATTGGACTTCAGTTGCAACAAGCTCACATTTCTCGGGGTGTAGCTTGAGTCCCTTTTCTTGACATATTCCGAAGGTATCACGGAGCTTTTCGAGGAGCTAGGGATGGGTTTTGGCGTAGCCAAGCAGACCATCGATGTATATCAGCAGGTTGAGATGGCCAAACATAGCTTCCTTTGAAAATAAATTCCGGAAATTTTGGCACCATGTAGGACTCGCTTTGGCGTGTAGACACCAAATGGAGTGTGGAATGACTGGCAATCCTGCGAGTCTTCGTGGAGAGGAATTTGTCAGTATCCATGGATGAAGTCGATGTTGAACCAATACTTGCTGCCTGATAGTAGAGCGAGCAAGGGCTCAGAGAGCGGCATTGGCCAAACGTTGTTTTTGGTTTGAGCGTTAATTGGTCGGAGGTCGACAGTGAAGCGGTAGCCTTCTTTGCCAGTCTTCGAAACGATGAGCGGCGCACAGGCCCACTTGGATGAATTATTACGGTAGATGTACCCAGTTTCCTCCAGTTCCCTAACCTTTTTCTTCAGAAATGTTTGCTGATCAGGCAAGTAAGTGCGCTGGCGGACCTTAACAGGGCGCTCGGAGCCCTCGAACTCGATAATCATCGGTGGAACTGACACTGGCGGATCATTTCCGAGTCGAATGCCAAAGATGTCCTTGAACCGCATTACTAGATCCTTAATTTCATGACGTAAGTCGCTTGGTAGCTTCTTTGCGGCTCGGTCGGTCATGGCTTGAATTGCGGAGTTGAGCTCCCCTTCCTCTTGTTCGCCAACTTCCACATCCTTGTAGTCGATATCACCGCCATCCTTCAGCGGAAAGTCGCCGTTCACGATCATAGAGCACAGGTGATTGGAGCCTAAGTCGATCAGGATCGATAGATTCGAGTGGACCGTAAGCGATTTGACTCGAGATAACCTTCAGACCAAGTTTTCCAACTGTAGTTGAAGTTTCTTCTTCAACTACGGTGACTTCTCCGTAGTCAATAGAAGCCAGTAGATCGATATTCTAGGCGAGGAACTCCTTGACATCCAATCCGGAGCGGATTAGAAATGGATTTCCAAGGAATTTTTCCTCAGGGCAGGCGCTACCTGGCTTGACGGAGCTGCTTTCGTCCGGAAGGATCTGGGCCTCGATATTGCTAAGGCAGCATGGACTAGCAACGGTCTGGAGGATCGGGTTGATTTTGACCTTGCCTTGCGATTGGACCGAACGTCCGTGGAAAGCTTGATTCGATTCGGAACTCGTGGGCCGGATTGTTTTGAGGTAGACGCCTTGATAAGCGAGAAAATTGATGATAGGCTCTGAAATGGCAACGATATCTGCTCCAGAATGGATGCGGCAGACGAAGGTGTGTCCGCCAATCCTCGTGCCGATGACTGCCGAGGTGTTGGTAGAGACTGGTGCCACTTGTGCTGATAAAAGCGAGGCAGTATCGGTAGAGCTCTTCCTTCTCGGACAACCGCGGAGACCCTGGTAGTTTTAGCCTCTTTCTCCTTGCGTCTGTCCTCTAGAAGCTTCTCGGCAAGCTCTTTCGGGGTCACTGGGCAGTCCTTGACGAGATGACGCTTTTTGCACTGTGAGTTGAGGCATTCCGGAAGCGTCCTTGTATATTCGTCTGTGGATGACGAATTTATCTTGCCTGCATAACCAGAGCCGGGGGCATGCGTACGGCACATGGGCCTCTTCCCGTTATTCTTTCGGAATATCTTTTGATCCGGGTTCTGCTTGCGAGACTCTCGAAGCGGGTGGACTTCTTCGAAAATGACTGCTTTTTCAGAAAGAAAGTCCACGAAATCGAAGCATTTGTCCTCTAGAACAGACTCTTCGAGCTCCAGCGCGTCTTTGATATGCTCCTTAAGTCGCAGCGGCTGCAAAACGGAGATAATGTGCTAGATAGCTGCCTTGGGAGCCTTCTCGACGAATTTCCAGCCGCGTTTGTCGCACAGTTCTAAATAGGAGGCGGAAATCATCATGACGCGTAGGCGTGCATGAGGCCCGGAGGCATCGAGTCGAACGTTCCTCTTGACTTCCGCGAGGGCTTCTTCTGCAGGGACAGTCTTAGTTCCCGCAGCGAACGTCTCGAGCTTTGACCTGATCTTCTCGTCTGTCAGCTGAGTGACAGCTGTGAATTCGACGCTGAATATGCGGGCGCGCACAATTGAGCGAAGGAATGAGGCAGGAAATCAGGAACGCCAAGAGACAGGCTTGAGACTCGGCTGTGCCGATATGGCGTCTTCATAAGCCTCTCGGTCCGCTAGGAAGTCTTGGTTAGCCTTCCGCGATATGGAGGTCAGGCGCAGAGCTTGAATGGGAGCGAACAGGTGCGCGGTGGGAACAGGTCCGGAACTTGCACCTTCTGCATGCATGTTGACTTGAACCGCCGTACTGCGCAGCGCCAGTTATAACTGTTGCGTGTCGATCCACGTGGCCGGTGTCGCAGTGAGTGGGGGTACAGTTCCGCGTACTGTATCGTTCAATTTATTGTCTCCGTGTTGCCTACCCTTCCTCAGTTTATTGTGACGGACACTATGTTTAAGTAGGGCAACGGAAATGCTGGTAAAGATAAAGTAATGGACATTCAACGCAATATATTGAATGCCACGCAATATGTTGGTCCACTGTGAGGTGTTGTTGCAACACGACTCCAAGACAAGGATGCTTAATGATGCTTGCGGGGGTAGCATCTGAGGAACATGGACACTCCTCGCGGAGTTCTGTGTTCGGAGCTATCGGTGGCGGGGCATCACGGAGCCGCGGTCGTCCAGTTTCAGACAGGCATCAAAAGTTGCCTAATTTGGAAGGTGGCAATGGCTCGCAGGCACTTGACCACTTACCATTACAATAGCGCAAAATGTACCTTGACAACCAAAACAATTCTAAACATTTATCCTGTCTGCTTCCAGCTTGGCAGCATTGAATGCCGCATTTTCCCGCTTTTCCGCTTCAATCAGAACACCACCACGGGGCTTATTCTTCAGAATAATTTCACGTACTACCGATTCTATACATCCTTACCTGTTGTCCAAAAGCGTTCTCCGTCGATTGGGATACAATTGAAACTATCGCCCGATATAGATGATTGCCAACTCCTCTGCCGTTTTCTCTAGAGAGAGCATCATTTGGAAATTGAAGTATGTCCCTCATAATCTCAATCTCGGAGGCCGAGTCCGAGTAATGGTTACTTTCTGATATCGCTATGCCATTGGGCACAGAAGCTTCAACTTTGAATCCGTAGAGCGTGTGCTTCCCAGAAAAAAAAGTCCTCACCTCCTCGACCGAACCCTCCGGCTTGTAACTCAGCTAAAAGGTTACGTCAGTGACATATAGACACATTTCAAATGTTTTAAATGAAGTTTTATCTGCAAAAAGGCGCTATATACTCACATTTTTCTCTGTGGGATTCCACAAAGCGCGTCTACAAGAAGTTGGAGGTAATGGATATCGTACTGGTCACTCTTTCTCAAACGTTGCCGCTTCATCTCGAAGAGATTTGCCATAAGGCCCCATTTGACCCATGCGTGAGTACACAGACCAATATAAAAAGATATCGTTCTCCTTGATGAGGGTTTTACAGCCCCTTCCAGTATTCCAGCGCGAGGAGACATGGCCCTGTAATTTATTTTACACCCCATTAAACTAAATTACTATAACATTTGTCACACTCATTAATGCGCGATCCTCGTCTTCTTGGATGATCTGATCCAATTTCAAGGATTCTCTTTCATCAGTTTCGTCGTCTTCGGACAGTTTTAAAGCCTCGTTGTAGTGCTTAAGTTCTTCAAGACGCAGGGGAGCGCTGAGGCCGGGGTTGGAAAGGAGCGTTGGTGTATGGTGACAAAGGTGGTGTTGAGCGCTACGAAAAGCTCAATCGGCTAGTGCGTTGTGAGGGAATAAGGCGAATCTGGGGGAAGCGCATTGCGGAGGTGTCAAAGAGGAGCGGAGCGGAGGCGTGGAGGAGGTCCGAACGGGAGGTGTGGAAGAGGGGAGGAGAAGTGTACAGGAAGGACGTAGAAGAGGAGAGGAGGGGCGTTTTGTGGCCGACGAACGATGGCAGCGCAGAATGGATTAGTAGAAGTTCGGTTGGTTATGAGGAGGAGATCTTTTTGGTTGGAAATATGGTCATTCGGTGAGCAGTTGCGCTTTAAGTATGATACATTGTCTTTTGTTGCTCGGAGGGGGTGTGGTGGACGAGAAGGAGTTTCCTCTGAGAAGATCTGATCACTTTCGATCGTGAACGGCCTTCTATGAATTATGCATCCAACGCAAAGGTAGCGTGATTGTCTCAACAGAGTTGTTGAGGTTGCAAAAAAGCAAATCTAGTATTTGTCACTCATACAAAATAGTACTATTGGAGAAACACACAGTGTATTGTGTCGTTTCGGAATGTGTCAACTTTCTCCGGAGAGAACAAAGTACAATACGTACTGAAGTCTAACTTCTCCCTCCACCTACTGAGGTGGCAAGATCAGGGTCGGGCTTCATGATACCTCATACTGCAGCCTTCTGGGCGGCTCAATTCTACACAATTCGCAGAGAGGCGAAATTCACTGCATTTACCAATCAAAAAGACGTTTTCTTGCTACTCCAGACACTCGAGATAACCTAGAATTGCGAAGGTCGGTCAATAATAAAATGGCCCGCAACACTTTCATTGAAAATGCGATAAACGCAATAGTCCAGAGTCGACCGTTTCTATTCAACCGTCCACACTCCTCCCTGTGCGCCTCATATTGCCGTCTTCCCGCATCTGGGGCCAACGAACAATACGTAAATCATCATAAATAACCTCTGAGGAATCCTGTTGCGCAAGGGCGCAAGAGCGTAAATGGAACACGATTTTCTTTGTCCTCGTTGCATGCAGAGCCAATGGTACGCACTTACGTACACTCTCGTGTGGCGCTTCTGGAATTGATAACAGCACGTCCGGTTTCGATGCAGATGTCCTCTTCTGATCGCGCTCGAAGATGTCGCGCAGCAGGTTTTGCTGCATTCGATTTGCCCCCTCTTTGCGCAACTTTAGCAAACTTTGGCGAAGACATGTGTGCATCCAACAACTTATTGGCTTTAAATATATCCCTGAGGAGCGCCTGAAGCTTTTCTAAAGCACGTCGTGCCGTCTCTCTTCCATTACTCAGTCTTCCGACTTGATCCAACAGCTGTTTAGACTTGCATCTCGACTGTGAAATGTGGCCACTCAGCACAGCATGCCCAATCCGCGTTTGACATTTATAAATACGACGTGTTGGCGTGTTCTCACTTGCTTCGCTTGTTTTGAATTGGTCTTGGAACTGAAATCTCAGGGGCCACAATCCTGCTTCCACAAATGACTCTCGGGCAACGTAGGGAGTCAACTGAGGATGCCCTGCTACAGCACGCTAATTTTCAAAAGCGTAATTCGCGCAAGACAAATGATTCATCGTTAGAAGTTCATTTCGTGTCTTTCGCACGATGCGCTGAATCCCTTTTTGCCAGACTGGTCACAGGGTTAAAGGCGGTAAGTAATATTAGCAGGTAGTTTCACATCCGGAAACGCAAAGGTTTTCGCACTCTTTCAGCCACGTTTCGCCTTGCTTCAAACTTTGCCCATCCACAAGAAGCAGTGTGTACTCATTCGCTGTCACCGTTTTACGATCATGTTTATATATGCGCTGCACAATGTTTTTATTACCTCCTTGTCCACAGAGCCGTATTTCGTGACAAAGAGCTGCTTCTTTGGGAACCAAGTTTCGTTGTACAGCCAATAAACCACACCGTCGGAACTCATGAAATTGTGAGAGGCAAGGGGTGTGAGCCACGAAGGCACCATGTTTCCTGATGCAATCAAGAATAGAGGCGCTATGTTTCCACACGCTGCCACAGCAATCCCCGCTTTTAAAAGCTTTCCTGCGTCCTTTATTCCTCTTCGTTCCACGCCGTGGTTACTATGGGAGGTGGTGAAATACTTAAGTTTTCGCCCGTACTCACCGCTCACAGCCGTCTCTTACCAGTTCCAAATCTTTCTCGGATCCGAAAAGACTTCTGCGAACTCTGTCATTAGATTTTTTATGACGCTTTCGAGACTGCTATGGTGCGCTGGATTTTGTACTGTATACCTCGCACTTGAGACCTGCTCGCCTGTTGTACATGTCAATTGTCAGTGCCACGCTCGAAAAGAGCGTATTATGTCTGAGGAAAGCACACCGTTGCGATACGACTTTCTTCCGTCATCTGCTACCTTCCACTAAATAGCCTTCATGACAGTGGCGTCGATGTCAAATCCTTTCTGAGTCGCTTCCATAGTCCGTTCAACAATGAGATTCTCTTCAGCCGCTGAGGAAACAGTGCGTCTGCCGGGAAAATGCATTTCTGAGTGGCGCGTTTTTCAAGTCCTTCTTGGTCATCCCCATTGATTGCTCTCTTTATATTGTAAACAGCTGCAAGCGAAACATCAGGTTCCGGTGATACTGTTTCAGAAGACTTACCTTGTCTCAGAGGTTCGAATGCCTTTTCGCGTTTTTGCCATCTACTTTCAATTTCGCAATTTTCGGTTCTGCGCAACTGTTTTCGCGCGCATGGAGAATGGTGTTTGTGCACAGCAGGTACGAAACGTTTCTTTTGAGGGTACGTGAATCTGGAGAGGGGAACAGTGGGCAATAAAAACGGAAGGGGTGGCCTAGGAGGAAGATGCGGACGTTTAAAGGCGGGAGGACGCCAAAATGGGATTTTACAAAATACCCGATTTTCGAATTGAGCCGCCCAGAAGGGCAAAATCTGTGGACACCATGCTGTGGACCACTTACGCTGCGAAGAGCATGTTAGTTGTCGACCAAAGAAAGAATAAAAGAGTGGTGTAGAAATTATTACTGAAAGAGGGGATGATGTAATGCGTTGTTGAACTGTGCTCTCCTAGTATCCAGGGGAACAAGTAGACGGTACAGTACGTAAGAACAAAGTAAGATAGAGACAACTAGAGAAAAGGTATCGATAAGTAAGGCGCCTTCTACAATGCAGCTTCTTGTTCTTGCTTTGGCGTCACGTGATTATAGAAATTTCTTTGTTTATGGTCCTGTTGTACCATAATTGCCGACCACTGTGTATTAGATTTAGAATTAGATTTAAGCTGTAAGGTACGGACCTTACACCGTGCACGCGCGCATACCTTTCAGCGCGCGCGCGCCTCCACACGTGTACGAACCGTGTGCTGTCAGCCCCATTGGCTGACAGTGTGACAGTGTGACAGTGCGGGACGAACCGCACTGCTTACAGTAGTACTATACGTTACTGTAGCTCGGTACTGTAGTATAGTATGACACTCGACCTTATATATTATATACTAGGAGAGGTTGACCGCGGAGGGGGACTATGGTAGCTTGGTCGAGATCCTCCACCGTCGAGCTACCCTCCCGCTTACTGTAGTTGGCGCGACTCCGCAGCGCGCGCGTTAGAGGGGAACCGCACGGGTCGAGACGCGCCAACACGCCAGCGCCACGGGATCCGCTTCCGCCCGTCAGCGCTGGTACGTCACACAGCGCTGCTCCGGGGCGTCGAGGCGTCGATCCGCTCGCGCTTGCGCGCGTCCTACCCCAACCCGCTCTACCACACTGCTTCAAGGCTCGTGTCCGGTTTCGTAAGCACACGGAGTCCCCCGCCTTCGCGCCGATCGGGTCTACCGTCGAACTGTTAGCAACCCCCCCTTCGCCAGTGGGGTGTTTATGCTACACCTGCGAGAAGATTTTCGAAACGTTCCGACCACGAGGAAGACAGTTCAATAGAGGACGCCGTGGTTGCCAGTCAGGCTGAGACGGATGGAGCCGTCAGCATTTCTCAGCCAATTTGGGACCTAGTCTTGAGAAGTGTGGACCCAGTGAAATTGTTACAGTTCCTACCGGATCGCTAGAGATATGAGCTGGAAATCGCATAGAACAAGAACAAAGATCCTTCTTTGACAAAAGCGTCTCTCAAAGAGTCAGGAGACCCTGGCTTGCTGAGACGTATGCATTTTATGGGTCGATTCAGGAAAATCGCCCGTGTCAAAACTGTGGTACAGCTATCATCTGGCCATATTGATCAATTAATTAGAAGCCTCGTTGAGAGAGAGTAGAGTACGTTTGACCCCGCTGCAATTGATAAAGCTATAGCACGTTAACGAGTGTCAAAGAACGCAGACCCCGAAGCTCGGATCATGGAGTTTTGCAATTCTTTTTCTCATGACTCGAACTTGTTTGGTCCGACAATTTCAAAGATTTAAACCCCAAGAAGACAGTTAAATTATTACAAGGAAACTGTATCCGAAACGCCTCAAGATTGCAATGCAAAATACGTTTGTACTACCATGAGCCAATTCCAAAGAACGCTGTTGCATACATTCAGCTACTGTGCGAATAGGCTAAAGCGTTTGAAAATTTAAGCGTAACGACAGACATACAGATATAGAGAATAAGAGAGGAGGGTATATGGAAAGAGGAGGTACCAAGTAGTCTCCAAGCTTTACAGTACGAACAAAGAGGAATTATGAAAAACCAGGCAGAGAATACAAAGGACAGAGCAGTCCGCTTCGCTTGAACTCATCTGCGTAGATATGCAGGAACGGCATTCTTCCTCAACGAGTGCAAGAAAACAATAAGGAAGAATCTTGTAAATTGGTTAACGAGTACAAAGAAAAGAGGCAGAGTGGAAAGAAGAACACCAAGCGCGTGCACGGTGAGGATGAAGGGGTAAAAGTACATTGGTCAAGGCCATATTGTCACGATCAATTCATTGTATCATTTGCGCGGATAGTGGCTCTCACCTTAACATTCTTGTAGTAGAATCAGACGGCGAGTATTGATGTAATGCGCAAAAACATATAAGAATAATAATATCCCACATCAGATACCCTTTTACAGTAGTAACCCGCAGTTCGCTCGCCCCAAATTCACAACTACACAGTAACCTCGTAACGCACTACGCAATGCCCAGTAAAGTGCCTTTTCCAAATATATTGAGTAAAATCAAAAAACAACACAAGGTACAAATCGTATAGTGTCCTCAAAAAGCTATCATATAGAACAAAGGAGAAGCACCCCCACCTCCCTAGTCCGTGTCACTTTCATCAAACAGCGCACGACGCGTGCCACCCTACATGCGATCACGGCGATTTTGGGTACTTTCAACGTGTACACTGCGCCTCTTCAGCATCTGAGTAGTTGAGATCGACCGTAGGGGATTACATACACCAGTACTGTCTTGTAGACGTTACTTTCGCGCGCGATCAGTTTTCCCTCCCTTGCACAATCCAAAGGAGGAGCGAGGCAAGCTGGAAGGAAAGGAGGATGAATTGTGGGCGTCTCTTCGCACGGGCACCCAAGTAAGATAGCTCTTTACTTTGTAATACCCTCGTGCCCCTCTCTCCTTGCTAGCCGGGCGGACACGGGATACATACACTTGAGCGAGCGCCTTGGCGGCGGCGCTACCCGACGTCTCCGAGAGCGCAAATCTAATACAGGGGATAAAATTTGCCATACTCGTGGCGCTGACCAGATACTTACTTCCCTCCCCCCGGGTGTGGTCGCACTGTATCTTCCAGCTCCTTCCCCCTTTCGCCCTCGAACACGCAGCCCCCTCCGCCGTCCACACACAACGACGCTCACTTCCATTCTGTGGCTTATCGCCCCGCTCGCCGTGCTCCGTGACACCCCCTCCTTTGCGCGTGCGCGAGCTGTTCTTGCTCCGGCGCTTGGCGTTTCGCGGTAAGGCACACACTTGACCACTTGTGGTGACGTGTTCGTCCCGACACACACCGCCGGATGCCAAGTCGCCGGACAAAGCAGGTCCGCGGTAGCAAAGGGAACGCGGAGTATCACGGGCGGTCGAAAGCAGAGGTGCAGGCAACAATCTCGGGAATAGTAGCCGCCTCGTCGGCCGCGGGAGCAAATGAAGATGAAATCCAGTCTGCTGTCGCCCTCGAACACCAAGACTTGACAACGCCCTCAGTGCCCCCACAAGACGCAGTTGGCCCTCCAACGTACTCGCGCGAGTGAATCGCTGTGCCATAGAAAAGATCATGGCAGGGGATGGCTCAACATTTGGTGAGAAGGAAATCGAGGAAGGCGAGTTCTTTGCGGCGAGTAGTTACTAGAACAGCGTAGATTACTTTTACCCAATCTAGAAGTCATCATATCGTTCTCCGGCTTGGATGATTGCAGCATTCACGGTTCATGCAGAGACGCCTGCTGCAAAGGCGAGGTCAAGGTGCATGCAGCCCTCGTTCCTCGCATACACAAGTCGAATTACCGCCGAGCAACTACGATTATCCGTAATAAGGTTAGAGCTCGGTGCTTGGCCTATCTCGGGTTCTCGCTGAGCAAAAGGGACGTCTACACGACAATCCGGATTGTCGTGTATACGTCCCTTTTGTGAGCGAACAGCTTGCCCTCTCTGGTACAATCAAGGGAGGAGCGAGGCAAGCTGAAAAGAAAGGAGGATGAGGTGCGGGCGTCTCTTCGCACGGGCACCAAAATAAGATAGCTCTTTACTTTGGAATACCCTCGTGCCCCTCTCTCCTCGCTAGCCGGGCGGACATGGGGCACATATGCTAGAGCGAGCGCCTTGGCGGCGGCGGCGCTGCCCGACTTCTCCGAGAGCGCAAATCTAATAAGGCGGATAAAATTTGCCATACTCGTGGCGCTGACCAGATACTTACTTCCCCCCTCGGGTGAGGTGGCACTGTATCTTCCAGCTCCTTCCCCCTTTTGCCCTCGAACACGCAAGCCCCCTCCGCCATGCACAAACAACGCCGCTCGCTTCCATTCCTTGGCTTATCACCCCGCTCGCTATGCTCCGTGACAAGTACTGTTCTTCCCGTCACCAATGCCAAAATTACGGGCCCTTATGCTTACATTGGTCAACACCAGGCACGCTTTGAACACGTGCCCGTACAATCCTTCTCACCAGCGCCACTTATGCGATAGGACAGCCCGCAAACTGCACAATTGGCCAAAGTAGTTATGAACTATGACATGGTTTGCAGATACTTGGCCATTATATTCCACATCATCCAATGAGAGTGTCGTACGTGGTAGAGTGTGCAACGAGTGCACCACACCTAGGTCTTCTGCTGCGCCTTTATATCCGTTGTCTGCCAGTATGGCCCAGTCGTCATCTTGAAGGTCTTTTAAGATTCCCTCATCTTTGTACCGCAAATCCCTACCCCCCTTTTGGATGCCTCCTCGCGAAAAGGCGTGTTTCGGCGAAAGTTTTCCAGGTCCGACACGGAGCCTGGATAATGCTCCATGCATCCAATAGCAAGACCAGTAGGTACTACGGAAACCTCCACTTTGCATCCATACATCTTTTTCTTCCCTGAGAAGTGACGTTTTCCCTCTGCCATATTTCCACTTGGAAGATTTCTCTGCTGGAATGTAACGTCAACAGCGTATCTTGCGTCGTCAACATTGGAAAATGCCCGGCCTTCCCGCCGACAGTTGGCCATTGTCCGTTTTTCTTCCACGCGTGCTAAAGATAAAACTTACAAATATTCTGATATCATACGGAGAAGTCCAGTGATGAGACGTTCGAACGTAAAACATTTACCAGATAATAAACGAGATGTAAAGATCCATTTCTGACCATGTTTCAGTACATTCAGTGTCATAAACTGCCCGGTCTGGGCCTTTTGCTGTTTTCCATTACCTCTACTCACGTTCCAGTTCTTTGATACGTACTCTTCTATCATAAGCCATATCTCAAAGGATTTAGTTGAATCAAAGTTGCACATAGCCATAAGTGATTGAGCACCCCCATTCGTTGTACAAAGTGCCATAAACGGGGCAATTAGAATCGTTTTTGTCATCGCTTGCGACGACTTCGTTATCAATATGATGGAAGATATCGATATATTCCATCATATTGATAACGAAGCCTTGGCGTGTCGACTGGAGATGTCGGAGAAGGCCTGGGCAACGCGGGAGAGATTCATTTTTGAAATGAGAATGAATGAAAACTCTTTTAGTATAGAAGAAATGGAGAAAAGCGGTGAGAAGTGGGGGTCTTGAATGAACTGTGCAGCTGTTCTATCTTATAGTGTTTTGGTTTAATAAACTGTAACTGTGAGGTACTTCTCACAAAAAGCGGGGCTTTCCGTTTTTGAAAGCTAACTGGTAGTTACGGGTATGATGCACAACATGGCGTATCATGTGCATTGGTGTTTTTGTTGCACGTCTGATTCGCTTTCTACCGATATTTCCAAGACCCATGTAAATACGAGCATTTGCCGTATTCGAGTCAATATATGCAGATACTGTAGTATAAAAACCAACTCGCGCGGAGGTTGGTGATCAGGCGACCGTAACCGGCATACACGAGGGCGAGGTCTGTAGGTAGTGTGAGAGGGCGCGCGCGATCGGTTGTACCTGGATACGTGTGTACGGCAGAGCACACGTGTAGTGTCAGAGCCCGTTCGGTAGTTTGTAATTACGGCGCTAGATTTTTAATTGCGTACAGAACCCGGCGCACACTGGGTGACAGGTACTCAACAGGGACAGGTGTCCGGGTCTCTCTGTGGGGGGTTAAGACCGGACGCCGATCCGTAGCAATAAAACTGGGGCAAGCTTGCCCCATTTCTTTCGGGCTTGACTACTACCGTTTGGTTAGTTTACAGGCGTTGGCATCTAACCCGTCACCTGTTGTCCCCAACTCCGCACCTTTGGACGAATGCACGTGACCGGCCGCATGTTCCGATCCATTTTCGCGAGTTCGACTCTATCGGTTCGTGATGATGGCGGTCGCGTCGGGGAAGACAACTGCGACGCGCTGGCTCCATCCCGTTTCGGAACATTGCTGTTCCACATTTAAGAACCTGGCGCAGATATTTACATCACGTCAGGTTTGGAACTCCGAAAGCGCAGAATTGATTTACAAAAGGCGAGGTCGTATTCAATTCCTGTACTGCCGTTCACTGGTTCTGCTCTTGGTGCTGCGCCTTCGCGAAAGAAATGAAGTGTCACCCCTGCTTCCGGTGTGCGTGATAATGGCGGTAGCGTCGAGAAAGAGATCTGCGACGCGCTGGAACCATCCAGTTTCGGAACAATGCTGTTCCCTCTTGAAGAACCTGGAGCATTTATTTGCATCACGCTCTGATCTGAACGCCGAGAGGGCAGAATTGATTTACAAAAGGCGAAATCGCCTTCAATTCCTGTACTACGGTTCACTGGTTCCGCTCTTGGCTCTTCACCTGTACGATTGTACAGCTATGAGAAAGTCGTCCATGACTTTTGCGACAATGAGTGTTACCTTGGCTGCTGCATGGCGTTCGACGAATATTTGGCTGAGGCCGATTACCCTCTCGAGTTTACCGTCAGATAGCATCCATGATTCCACAGTCTTCTGCCACTGTCTTCCTGCTTCCACGATTCCATATGGTAGCTTCGTCAGAAGCCAAAGTAACCCGCGCCGTCCTTGCCATTCACGTGGGGGCCTCACAAATATCTCCTGCTGTATCGGTCCGCTTTGAAGATATGCACCTTTGATATCTACCATGCCTAAACGAAATCCAAGGAAAGTAACAATAGAGAGAAGGAGTCTAATTACCCCAGGTTGAGCAGTTGCTGAGTCCTTTCTTACTGTGTCTTTCTCATTGTCTCTATTCCCGTGGGGCACAATCCTTGCCTTCAATTCTCTGTTACCCGTCTTATCAGTCTTGACCTTGTAGACTACATGGGAAGATATCACATTGGCATATCGAGGGACCTCTAGCTCTGGTACTTCTTTGTATGCGTCTGACCAGTTGTTTTTATGTTCAGTCTCGAAAGCCTGTTCTGATATCCATGGCGGGGCAAAGGAGAGTTTACCGGCAGAGACCTGATGTGACCCTATAACGCCGTGTATTTCATTGAGAATACGGGACTTGTCCGACGATATTGGCGCGTGTGGATCGTATGAGTCATCTTGTATTTTGAGGGCGTGAACACCAATGTCGTCCTCCGATCCTTTCGGCTTCTGTTTGGAAGTCATGAGATTCTGGCTCGGCAGATGTACTGTATCAACTTCCGTCTGATTCACCCCCCCCCATCTGCCGAGTGGTGTACCAAAGTCTCCTCGAGTGAACATGACATGAGTTCTTGTATTAGCCTTCCTTGGGGGGCGATGCGTACATCTTCATACGCAACTCTCATCGGTGGACTACGTGTAAATTTGCGTGCGAGAAGGAAATGCTGCTCTGCTTGAACGACTTTTGCAAGGACCTACTCTGATTTTTCGTCTGCTGGGACGAGTTGTAATAAATCCAAACTGGAGATCCGGGCTTGAATATATGTAGAGGCGGTGTTTCATGTGCTCTGGATTTTACGAGTCTCTGAAGTGCACGAGTTGATGTCTGCTCGGTGTGCGCCTGGAACAGTTGGTCACTGACCTCAGTTTTGGGAAGGCCCAGAACTGATGGGCTGTATCCTCTCACTAGTTCGAATGAACTTAACAAACGCGAGCCGGAGAATAGGTTCGAAAGGAACGCGGCTCTATTAACAATCGTGCGTGCGTCTGCAGTGGTGACATCAGCATCCAATCTGCGGATGATCTGTTTTACGGTTCCGTTCTTCCTTTCAACGATTCCCACCTTGTTATGCCGCCGGGAGGGCCGCGCCTTAAACTTGATGTCGTGTGCGTCTAGGAAAGTGGTGAGTTTCCTGCGATGGTATTCATCATCGGCAGATATATTTTCGGGTGCACCGTGCCGACATATCCAAAGAGATTCAAGCATATTGATGATTGTGTCTATGTCCTTCTTTATAACTATACTGGACTCCGTGTATCCAGTCCAGTCCCCGTATCAGTGACAACAATCAGCGTTTGCTTCATCCCACGGATATCACAGAAAGTGAAGTCCATTTGTATTTCTTGATTAAATGCTTCGTTCACGTTGTTGAGTGACACTTTCTTTGAGTTTCTCGGGCGACCATTCTTCACGCACACTTCACACGCATTTTCGACCTTGTCAATTGCCGACTCCAATTCCTTGGTCATGATGCCAGCGTGTGCGCATACGCTTTTAACATCGTGAGTAGAGGCATGTGTGAAACGATGCATTTGTTTGGAGAACAAGAGTGGCGACCGTCTCGATCTCAGCTGTAGTTTTGACATAAGAGACGATACGGTGGAGTTAGGCTGTATGGTGACGGCGATTCGGAGTTGCATATCTTGTGAATCGCTGATGGGATCGGGTGCGAAGTAAGTATCGAATACTCGTGGAAATGAGTCGCTTTGGCGCTTTATGATCACGCATGTGTCTGGGAGTAGGTTGAAAATATTTGAATATTTCAGGACATCAAGTCCAATTACCAGGGGTGAAGATCCTTCAACCAGATCGAACAAGAATGACGTCGGTTTGTTGTTTCTGTCCATGATGGAAAGTGTCCACGCGCATATTGCTGATTTCGAATGTAGGCCTTTGTTGCCCCACCAATGTGAGTTTGTCCTTGGTGGCTCTTGGTGTAGTGATAGTCCGAGGATATCACAAAGGTATATGGCTTCTTCAATACCTCCCCAAGAAATTGGTGCTCCGTCATCTAGAATCGGATTGGGATCATCGCGGAGCTCCGCTAGTCCCTTTACTGAAAATACGAACGAGGGCGTGTGTCATCCTCACGAGAGTTAGGCCTATTCTGATCGAATCGAACGCGCCTGCCATCCGATTCATTATCCAAACACTCATCATCACCTTTCCAATGTCCTATCCCGTCACAGGCCACACATTTCGACCTACTTTTCGGTCCCGTATTGGCTGGGATGCGACTGAAGCCCTTATGATTGCACTTTTGCTTCTTGTTATTGAAACGTGAATCGTAGTTATTCTGATTACGATCAGTAAAGTCCATGGGTTTATACCCCATACGTTTGGTCATCATGGTTCCGATGCGTTTTGTCATCTCAGGTTTCGTTGCCGGTGGAAACGTGTCTGCAGATATTTTTGGTATCTGACTGTCCGTATCTGACTTTATATCTTTGAGTGAGGCAACGGCACTGTCGAGAGAAATAGCATAAGGTACACGATCTCCGCTTGTTTTGCGATGTATGATGGAGACCAACTCCTTTACAGTCTTCTCGTGCTCATCCCATTTGTCTAGGATGATATGTATGGCGCTTTCGATATTTTTATCTGACGTGGACTGTTCTTGGTATTTGGTCAATACGGAAGTGGCACTTTCCAAGGTTGAACAAAGGAAATAGATCTGGCGTATGGGAATCGAAATGAATTGTGTGGTATTCTTGTGCTTATCCTTTGCATCTGCTATAAGTATGCTCGTGATATTGTTGAAAGTTGAGTTTGGCAAAAACGAGTTGTCTAGTGTGGGATAACTCCTCTCCGCCCTGGGTTGGGTGAGAGGCGGAGGCTATAGCGAGGGAGCACGCGGCGTGGACGCGACGCGCTAATTGAACCGATCGGACGAGCTCGCGAAAAGGGAGTGGCTCACTGGCTGGTTACGCGCAGTCGCCCAGTGGTGCATGAACGGGAGCGACCGGTAACGGTTAGAAGCAAGCGCGCGCGATAGACAACCGAAACGGACGTATATAGGCGCGAAAGGGACGGGGGCGAGCTTGCCCCAGTTTACTGGTGGGGACGGGTGTCAGGTCTTAACCCCTCAGAGGGACGCCTCGGACACCTGTCCCAGTATACAGTAGTACAGTACCTGCCGCCTAGTGCGTGCCGGGTACTGTACACAATTAAAAAGCTAGCGCCATAATTACTACTACCGCACGGACGCTGCTACTACACGTGTGCACTACTGTACACGCGTGTTGCTTACAGACTACGGCACGGACGACACGTGTGCCAACGCGCACTCGTAACACGCGTAGACTACCGCACTGACGACATGTGTGCTACTGTACACGTGCGCCACGCCACGGCCGGTCAGTCAACGCGAGCGCTCCCTACACGTGGGCACACCCGCCCACGTGTGCACCGTGCACGGCCGCACGGTTAATAACCTCCCCGCGCGCACACTGGTCGTTATACTACAACTAGTAGCATCATAGCAAAGTTTTGACTGTCCTGTGTGACATTGTCGGTATGGCAATGATTTAGATACGTCTGTGCGCTTCCTCGAAAGCGTTCAGCAAAGTCAGAATAGGAGTCAGAATTTTTGCGTTTGCAACTGTGGACATCTTGCCTCATCTTAACCAGCCGTCGAATTCTGTCAGTGACAGAATCTTTAGCGACTAAGTCTATGATTTTCTCGACAACCTTTTTCTGGTCAAGTGTGTTCACATCGTCATCTTCACAAACCATTTGGAGTTGGCCGGCTGCGACAGCGCGATCAATATCTTGAACAAAGGAGAAGTGCATTGCAGAATAAAGCATTATTCCAAGACTATTTGCCATGCCTTTGGCCTTGTTATCGCCTCCTTTCGCGAACGAACGTATGCGCTGAGTCCATGTACGTACTGCTTGCCTCCAAATGAACTTGTCAGTTTTTGCTGTGAGAACAGGTGCTGCATATAGACTGCTCGGAGTAGGTTCTCCTTCTGGGCCCATAACTGTCAGATCCATGGATGAAGACATCCTTGGATGTGCTGCAGTGGTGAAGGAGAACACTACTCTACGAACACGGTGGGAAGGCACAATCAGCCTGAGCGTCGCTACCGCTCTCTAAATTTTCCTGCCTCTCTCTACGCCTTGATTTCTATCTCCCTCTTATTAGTCCATTGCTTTTGAACTAGCCACTGCGTGTGGCAACTTACAATGATACCGACACTGCTTGTGTCGGTATGCGCAACGGTCGCAAATACCGTTTAAAATCTATGCTATGCAACACCCTTTGCGAACCGGCCTTCAAACTGCCCTATCCCTCGCACTTGCATCAAACCTTTTGGGCTGCCCTGCCCTTGCCCTGCCGCCGACATTGCTGGACCTTCTAGACGTGTACACGTGTACACGTGAAACACAACTTGTAACAACTGTACTCATATGAGGCGGCTGTCCTCATATGGGGAGGGACACTTGTCGAATAGACACTAGTGCTTATCAGACTGTTAGTCCTCATATGAGGACACAATTTATTTTGTTTTCTCTGAACAACCCAAGGCGCGATTTGGCTTGTGTTTTTTGAAACCAGAAGGCTGGTAAAGCAAGTGCCTGTCAATCCTCGCGAAAATCAACCTGTTGATGCATATAAAGGTGTTCAAAAGAAAAAGTCGCCTTACTGTAAGTATTATTATTTAAGCTAATTCTATCCCGGTGGCACAGAATCATTGCGGTGAGGGCTCTCTACCGTATTCGGTTCTAAATTTAGAAAGTTTTGAGACGAGTCATTCTACCGAAGAATAATAGAAACCGTCCCCATCAAAGTTGAAAAGAAATAGACATCTACGAAATGTATGCGGCAGTTGTCACGTTTTGAAACCGGCTGTAAATGCTGTCCAAACCAAGAAGAAAATTTGAATAGGAGTTCACCGCTGTGTTACATGTTGTAGAGCGAGAAAGTGCTGCGTTCATGTCAAAGTTTCAGATTCCAAAGAGTTTCTCATGCAATCTCAATGAATGGAACGTAGGCGAGGTCAGCGAGTCGATGTGACATGCCTGAGACCTTCATCTATATATCGGTCTCTTCATCTTGCCAAACGGCTGGTTCGTGTGATGATTGCCGCTTGCGGATGATCGACCACGCTATCTTTTCGTCTCGGTCCAGAGAGTGCAGTACGTCTGTTGGAAGGGTAACATATAAAAAGTCCAGCAAAATCTGTAAAAAAAAAGTAGAACGTCTTGCAATGTAAGGAAGGGAGAACTATAGGTTTCCTCCTGTGTACGCCGTACATTCTACGCGTATATAGACCATGCAATAGGCTGGGATGAGGACTGCAGATTGCTTGCTGAACATCGAAGGGAATGAGAGGGGATTCTGTTGCACTTGGGTAGCTATATCGCACGGGACAGTATTGTTTGTTTTTGGTCGATGTTGGGCATAGAAAGTGAGAGGAAGGCTTAGCGATTGGCTGTTACGACGACTTAAAATGCAGATCAAAGATAAGGATACAGTTTATGGTACTTAGTACGAAAATGGACGAAGACTTTTGATTTGCACGGCGGGGTGTCCCCATCGCGCAAGGCTTTGCAAACGGCAGGGTGAAAGGTGAGAGCATGTAACAATCCAGTTTCATACCGACTCTGTGCGATCTTTCGTTCTCTTCAAAAATAGGCTCAAGGACATGTACTGCACCTGTCTCCTTCAAGAAGCCCGAATATCGCAAATTTCCGACGAATAGTTGGTCGACACCTTATGGGAGCACAGAGAGCAACTGAAGAAATTGGACCAAGAACGTGCAGTACTTCTTAAAATATTTTCTCTGTGAGAACTCCACAAACGGAGAAGTTTGCCTCCTGTCAAGAGGGTCTCACCCCTCCTAGACGTCATAAAGGGCAAAACGGACTCGCGCACATTTGTCGTTAATCCCTTACGAAACGGCTCTGAACAGGATGCTTATCCTCGACGAAGGTACACTATCCTCTATCCGATCCTGATGGACTGCCGCCTCCCTCCTGCCAAAAGTTCTGGTTTCTATCTCTCTGGCAGGGCGCCTTACGCCACGTTCTTCTTTCTACCAGCTGCACAGCAACGAAAAAAAAAAAAAACGTTTTCGCTCTTAAACTTAACCCAGAGTGCCATCTTTGGTAAGAAGAATGCTTTGTTGTCCATGCAACACGGGCATTCTGGGAAGGGGCCCCGGCGATGGCTCACCGACGTGTCAGCCGCCGCCTGGTACGTCAATCGTTGCGCCGCCGTGCGACAATAGCGTCCAATAGGCGATCGACTTATAGCCTTGACCTCCCGTTGGCCAGCGCCAAGGTCGAAAACCCATATATATATATATACTGTATATACAGAACGCCCTCCGCAGACATTGGCCTTCCTACTTACAACGCAGAGTTTTTTTGTTTATCCAATCTACGACAAACAAATCGATAAAGAACCACCCCGAAACCCCTCCACGCCAGCTAACTGTCTGTGAAAAAGCTTTCTCAAGACAAGACGAGTGCGACATCGCAGAAGTTCTGAAAATTGCGCAAAGAAGACGTACTCTCCCACCGTCGCCTTCCCGCTTCCGTCGTCATATTCTCCCATGCGTGACGCACCACGCCCACTTGCCCCAACTTGGGGCTCGGCTTCCGTCTCCTCTCCAGCTCCAGAAGATGCAACTAATGCAGCTTACAGTTTTTTACCAGAAGGTACATTGTACTAACAATCGTGTCCGACAATCCAGCAAATTACCTCGCAGTTTAAGTTCACCCTCCCTCCCCTTCCGCCGTAACACGTACGCACCTCCAGCGTGTCCAAGCCTCGTCCCGCATGCTTCACTTTCTCGCGTCGCTTACCCCCAATGGTGCCATCCCACTCCCTGCACGCATACACGACAAGGGAGCACCCCACCAAAGTCTGCATCAAGCGTGCGTGTCTACCAGACCTTGAATATTTAACGCATCCCCCTCCTCTCCCCCGCTTCCCACCCACATTTCGCTTCCTGTTCACAACCATCGCATCAGCATGACTTTCACTCAACCTCAATCTCCCACTTGCCCTCTCTGCGGCTTCCCCCATCCCCATCGCCAGTCCTCATCTCTTCCTGCTCGCCCCGTGCATCCCGGTCTGAAGCGGGTGTTGCAGCAGCACTCCGTCCACAAACATGAACGGACTCAGTATCCTGAGGCTGCCTCTGCTTCGGTGCAGGATTTGCAAAAGAAGCCCTCCAACGTGTGTGTGAAGGGCTCGAAGATCGTCCGCTTGATTCCCTAGTGGACAGATGGCAGGGATGCATGTATTCTATTCCTTTGTGTTTGTTGCATGTGAATGTCTCGTGGGGGTGCTATGAAACGTTGTGTCACTACTCGCAGGCGCTTTCGGAACTATTGACTGAAGTAGAGCTAGACGAAGCTGTATCTTTACTTGCCGTTTTCCGACGCCTTAGACAACTGAGTCTAGACCGTGAAGGTATTTCTCGTTGTTCTGCTTGAGATGCTTGAACAGACAGGCGACATGGCGGCGAGAAGCATTCCCTAGGATCGGTCCTCCAAGACATGAATCGCTGTTGTTGACGCCGGCGACGGTGTAGGAGCACCCAAGGTGAAAGAGTGGAAGAGTGGAAGAGTGGAAGAGTGGATAGATACTGCACTGAACTAATTAATGGGATCGTTTTTCAGGAGTCGTCGAAATTAACGTTTGCATTGGTATATACCGTTGGCCCCAATAAAATCTTTTTTCAGTTTCTCTTCTGTACAGTGCATCCTGCCTTGGAGTTGTTCATTTACATGCGAGATGTTTAACGCAAAACTCGGCTCTCATCCTGTAGTAAACCATTTTCCGCGGGAAACCAGAACACTCATCCATCTGACCTAAATTGTCAAAAGTCCACATTTTCCCACTACTGTATACAGTACATTTATGGCGCATCCTAAAACTCTCTCAATTACTTCCGTCATCTGCTACAGTACCGTTGTGAATCATGCTCGACGTGAATACACTTAGTCGGACCTACATTGCCCTTACGTCTGTAGTGCCCATTGCGTATTATCAATTCATATGTGTCCTTGCATTTACTCTACGGAACGGTCGTGTAATCCGCATACTTAAAGGATAGTGCTCCGCAATAAACAATGGTGGGAGGAGGAGCATCCACCCGGCTTGTGCCGAATCTTTTGCTTGCGCTTGGAGAGGTCAACTCTCCTCACCACTGCTCTATCATAGGCCCTCGATAGCCTCATACCATGGACATATCCAATCACGCCTCGAGGGCCCATCCGACAATCGTACAGTGACAAAGAGTCTTCGGTCCATCCTACAGCGACTGGACCGTAGCCCAACGGGGCACGTACTCTTCATGAAGATAGCACAGCATTATGTCTCTTGAGTCGAGGCGGAGATCGGCAGCCTGTACAAGTACTGACAAAAGGCAATCCTAATAATAGAGAGCATCTATGTTCCCTTCGACATGCAATCTGACAAAAAAATATAGAGCGTCGTTGCTCCCGCCAATGCGTCACAAGGTTCGAGATGTGGAGATATTCTCGCCCGCATCTCAGCCTCGACCGACAACCCTCACGCCAGATCACCACACTCCAACGAATGCAATGCAGTACCTACGGTGGGGTTCCGTGCGCAACGTCTACACTCCTACAAACAGGTTGCATGAAGTATTAATGTTTCCATGACGTACATGATTGGTACAGCCAGCGGCTACTCCACATCCAGTCTCGATTTTGCAAGTGACTGTTCGATGAGACTCCGGTGCCATTCCGCTTCAAGCTCCCATGCTTTAACGGGAATTAAAATGCGTGAATAAGCCATCCATGCTCTGTCGCTCGTGACGTTCTGTAGACAGTGTCAACCAATGGAAGGGGAATCAAGGGGAGGAGTTCGCGGAGCATCTTGCGGATGTCATCGTAAGACCTGCATGGAAGGGTTAGCCTTGCCAATTCCATTGTTGACGTCCTCGGCCTCCTTTAACCAGAACCCTCCTGCAGCGCAAAGGCCCTTCACTTCTCTGTTTTACTTGGCCGAGGGCACCCTCATTTTCTAGTTCTCCGCATTCAACCAAAATAAATACGCTGATCCGCGTGGCTCCAACGGATCAGAAGTCAGCTTCTTCTTCGCAGACGACAATCCAATTAATACACAAAAGGCTACCTTGACCGCCAGAGGAAGCGACAGCACCCTTCGCTCCGGAAATTTAAAAACTCAGTTCACTACCTTCCCAAAGCTTGTATCAGCCGCTTCAGCCTGGCTCATGCTATTTGTCCCCCATATATCCCACACAAACTCATCATCAAAGCGTCTTCGCGATCAAAACCAACTAGATCTGGGATATTTTGCACGACAGCTCTCAACCACAAGAGAGAACCACTTAGCATCGATGCCGGATCGTTTCAGTTCGATCAGCAAGTCTCGCATAAAGTCTGCACTCAAAAAGTTCACAAGTGCCCCGTCAACCTCGCATTCGTCGATGGCTTTTGTCAGGGACTTGCAAATCTCCTCTAGTGACCCCACGCCCTTTTCTCCATTCTTAGCTAGCCACAGTTTGCAGCGCGCAGCCCCTACTCGCCTTTCGGCATACGACCTGTTCTTTTGCACATAATTTTCGATGAACTCTGTTGGTTTTTTGCCCCCCAGAATGTCACCCTCGCAGTCGTATACGCTCTTCACAACTTCAGAGAATGACTCTCGAGCATTGCTCTTCGCTATCTCATGAGCAAGCTTCACCGAAATTTCTAGAGTTTTCGCATCTTCCGGATACATTCGCTGCGCTCTTCTGACGGCACGGAGCGCCTGTAGGTACTTCCGTTTTCGAATTGCAAGCTCAAAAGAGATAACCTGAGTTTGTAATCGGTCGCTCAAATTTCGCTCAAGCTCCCGAACGATTCTCGTCGCCTCCTCCAAAATCGGATCTGACTCCCCGCTCTTCTTCAACAAATCCTTCACATGATCAGAACCTGAAGGATCAAGTTCCATCCACCCAGAGTTTGCCTTCGCCTTGTTCTCACTCGCACCAGAGCCCCTTCCTGACGCCTCCTTCGCAGAGCCCTGGTTCTTCGCAACCCCGTTTGCAGTTGGTCTCCCCGGATTGGTGGGATGTTTCCCAGATCCCTTGCTTCCTGACGTCCCGTGTTGAGTCTGTCTTTGACGCGCAAGCTGTTTCTTACGTTTAGAAATAGCCTTTTTCCGCTGCGCGTCTGTCATCTCTGCAAAGCCTTCTATGTCAGCATGCTCGCCCGTTAACATATTCCGCTCACGCTCCGGCAAATCATAGAGGCGAAGCAGACATTGCGCAATACCAGAGGCCGCCCGGGAATAGTACGGATGATTGCGAATATGGTCTTCAAACCGCAGCAGGCGCACGTACGCTCGCAGCGTTACTTTGCGTATGCAGTACGAATGGAAATCGAACTGGTCTTCTACCATATCTGCAAAGTGGCGCTCGACGGCTGTGAAGTGTTTCAGAGCTTGAGACAGTTGCCCTCGTCTTAGGTACGACTCTGCTGCGCCCAGTTCAAACCACATGCATTGCATGTCGTACAAAGCCTGTATACCTCCTGAATCTGCATCCCTGGTGAATAGTGCCACCCACGCCTCGGCTTCGGGCACCATGTTTGCTTGCAGCGCGTACTCTGAGCACTTTGTGTTGAGATATCGATCGGCGAGATCCAACTTTCTGGCTTCATCACACACATCCACCGCTTTTTTGGGATCTCCACAGTGTTTAAGAATTTTCGCTTTAACCAGATAGCATTCAACTGTGGCAGGGCTGAGCTCAATGGCCTTTTCGATGGTATCCAAGGCGCGATCATATTGTCTAAGGCAATCGTAGTGCTGCGCCAGAAAGTGAAGTACCCACAACAAAACTGGGGTGGGGGCATTTCCGTCACTTCCATTCTGCTTGGAGGCCGTAGAATGGTCACCCTCTGTCTTACCCGGCATCAGTGTTAGAGCAGGCAGATCTCCGTCGGCGTCACTTTCAAGAGACTGTCGGAAATTCTCAAATAACTTGCCGAGGGCCGCTGCCTTGGTTGGATTGCTATATAATGGTCGCATATCCGAAAACAGCGACGATACTCCTTTTCTCAAAAACTTGCGCACGTATGCATCGACTCTCGGGATAAACTCTGGGTGTTCGGCGGACGGCAATATATCAAGAGCAATTCGTTGAGCGGTGCGACTTCTCGGAAACTGCTCGCTTAGCTCGTTGCAGACCTTGAGGGCAATAGTAATGCTCTTATCATCGGAAATAGGGGCCAAATCACCGATGGTTTGCTTCTCGATAACGGCGAGCTTGCGCAGTCCATAATCAAGGTCGGGATCGGCAAAATGTGAGGGCACTTCAGCTACCGGCCGCTCATACGACATGACTCCATTGGGCTCCTTAGGCTGTTTTTCATTCGCTGAACAAATTCTGAAACTCTGCAATCCTCTCTGATAAATACGATTGTCCGGATTAATTCTGAGCAGGGCGACGAGTTCCTCAGCGGCTTCATCGAAGCGACCTAGAGCACCGAGTATTCTCGCCTTTGTTTCGCGCAGTGCAAGCTTATCGACGAGCTTCGGGCCGCAGTCTGCAATATGTTGAAGCGCAGCGGCGTGCTCGCCGCTCTCCTCGAGAACGAATGCTTTGTACAAAAGCAGCTCAGAGGCTTCGTATCTATCTTCAGGGTCATTGCTCTGCTTAAGCGTTTCGCGATAGGTATCCAAGACGGAGACAGCCATGGAATAATTATCGAGAAGATGAAATGATAGTGCAAAGCCGATCCAGTTATGTCTCTGGCTCGGTCTGACAGTGAGCAGAGTCCTCCTTGTATCCTCAAGACCCTCATAATCGCGAATTTGAATTTGCAAAAGGGCGAGATCACGAAGAATCTGCTGATTATCCTTGTCGAACTTGAGTGCGTTCAGATAGGCCTTTGCAGCCTCGCGATAGTCGCGGTCGGAGCGGTAGAGCAGTCCGTACACATGCCAGCATATATGGGAGCGCATGTCCATGCGCAGACCGCGACGGACAAGATCAGTGGCTTCTGGTTTCTTGTCGAGGGCGTTGAGGGTCAGACCCTTCATGGCGAGGGTCTCGCCATGGTGTGGGAAGCGCTTGAGAATTGAATCCGCAGACTTGAGGGCCTTCTTGAGCTGCTTGGTTTCGTAAAGACGGACGACGGCCTTGAAGAGGTTGGCCTCCTTCGGGGGGAGAGCGGTCGAGCCAGCTGGATTCGGACTCATAGTTGGGTGTGGGTGCGCCTAGGCGCGTGAACGGAGAGAAATGGGAGCGCCGGAGAAGGAGGAGAGAAGGGGTTTGGTGGATGGGAAGGACAGGACAGTCAGACGACAGAGGCGCGAAGAGGAATGGTCTAGGGGGCCGTGCGGAAAGGCGAAGGCGCCGCTCGGCGGACTGTTGAAAGGCAGCCAACCAGAATTACGTTGGTCGCATCCGGGCCGATCCGTTTCCTCAGTTTTTGATCCGGATCACGAGCGCCTACATTTCAAGACGGCCCGTGCAACATACCTCTGCCCACGCGCCCCAGCTTCTCCCTCTCTTCTACATCTCCCTTTCCCCCCTCCCCTTCTCCCATGTCCGTCCACGCCGAGCACCCAACGGCTAGACCGCCCGCCCCCGCTCCCCCGGCACTGGCCCCCGCCCCCGCCCCCTCCGACCTACTCGCCCCCTCTACCCCTGACCCCGACGACGAGCCCTTCTACGTCTTCAAGCGCATCGCAGTCCTCGGAGCTCGAGGAGTCGGCAAGTCCGCGCTCTCCATCCGCGTCGCCCAGAACCGCTTCGAGCCCAATTATATGCTCACATTTCAGGACATGTATCAATGGCGGCCCGTTGTCAACAGCGTCCAATATGATGTCAGCATCCTCGACACAGACGGGCAGGATGAGAACTCCGAATTCGGCATGCGCTATACCACCGGCGTTGATGCCTATGTGCTTGTGTTTTCGGTAAGAGACGAGAGCTCCTACGAGGTCATCAAGCAAGTCAATGAGAAGTTGCTCGTCACCCTCAATGTCACAGAACGCGTCGGCACGTCCGAAGTGCCACGGGTGCTCGTGGGCAATCAGATTGATATCGCGCACCAACGCCAGGTTCCATCCCAAGAAGCCGCCAAATTTGCGAGCAACGAGGGTATCCCATACCTCGAGACTTCGGCCTTTACGTCGCAAAACGTTAACGAGGCCTTTGACTCCGTGCTCTGCATGATTCAGCAAAACCTCCGCAACAGTCATGTTATCCCAACCCACACTGAAGAGGACGAAGAGGAAGAGGACATTAAAACACCCGACTTGCCCCCACCTGAGACTAATCCCAACCCCGGCTGTCTCATACAATAGTCTTGCGTCCTGCACACATGTCTTTCGCAATTTTTGTTCACACCAGGACGCCACCTTCATGCTCTCCTTTTTCGGTCATCGCTCCACCTGGTCTACCTGTATACATCTTCTGTATTTGTACAACAATCTTGTAAACCGTGCTTTCTTCTACGCCCGAGGCGTCATACCAGTTCCTCATTTATTAGCATGCTAGTTCCATAAGCCCATCTCCTCACCTTGCCCTTTGCCACCTTCTCCACGGGGTTGTACACTAAAGTTGAATCGTCTAGTCGACACATCCCGATATCTTATTACACATTACCTTCCCAGCTTCGTTATGCTGAAGTCCGCGTTCGGTGCTAGCGCCTCACCGAACTTCCCTCCGTGCCTCTGAATTTCGCTTTGATCAAACCTTGCCGCTATGCAGACGTTTTTTCTGCGTTGCCGCAATCTATAGCGCTAATAGACCCATCATCAGAAACCGCTACTGTCTTCATCCCCTTCATTGCAAACGTCGTTCCCCAAACCGAATCTCGGTGTCCCTTGCAGCTATACAAAGTTTCCCCCATCCGCCGATCCCAAATATTAACAGTCCTATCACTCCCCCCGCTCACAATAAACTCCGAATCATCTGACCCGGCCGCACTCAGGACCAACCCTTCATGCCCCCGACATGTCTTTGCGACATGCCCAGAGTCTAAGTCATAGATGTTCAGCAACTGGTCATCCGAAGCCGTGAGCAAGAGCCGCGAGTTATTCTTCAAAAATGATATCGATCGCACTGGCCCCCCGTGTTTGGCCATATCCCCCTTCACGATATTTCCCGTTTCCACGTCCAAGATTGTCACGGATCCATCATGCCCTCCTGCTGCGATCAGCTTTTCGTCTTCGCTGAGCGCCACAGACATGACCATCGGATTCTCTCTCCGCAATGAATCCTTCGACTCCTGCTGTTTTCCGATTGAAAATGTCTCGTCTACCTGCCCAATCGAAGTGTCAATGACTTGTACGGCCCCGTTAGCGCCGCCAGTAATGACAACTTTGCCATCCCGCGAGATAGCAACGTCCCATACCTCGGCCATTCCCGTTCGCTGGATTGTCTTCGGGTCGATATCGTGCATTGAAAGATTCCATATCTTCACCGTGCCATCCAGTGATGTCGAAGCTGCCGTCGCTCCGTCATCCGCGAGGGCTAGTTTTACCACTGGGAGAGCATGCCCTGAAAAGGTCGCAAGCTGTTTGAAGGGCCCGGAGTTCTTCGCATCTTCTGTGTCACTTTCCGCGTCGTTGGTAAGCTCTGTTTTCGTCTTGAAGCGCCATGCCTTTAGTTTGCCATCGCATCCGCCTGTTACAAAATCTCCGATTGCATCCCGATCGCCGGAGTTCCATGCCGCTAATCCCCATACACCATTCTCATGGGCATTATACTCTGTTCCAATTTTGGTGAAGCGCTCCATCACAACTTGCACTGCTGAGACAGTCGATTGAGATTGCTTGGATCGAGTTGAGAGGCTACCGATTCGCGAAGAGTACAGGTAGTGCTTCCTGTTTCAATCGAAAAGTGGGTGGTGTCAATACTAAGACGCAACAGCGGCTACACGCAATTCCAATCTAGAGTTGCGCTTGATGGCCTTCCGGTTTCCGAGTAAATCGGCAGATGCCCAAATGCTTGGAGAGACGGAGGGGTGAGGTCAGGGACAAATAATTTCCGGGGCACCTTAAGCAGTGTTCAATAAGCACCAGCCTGTACCTTCCCCCGTACTACGCGTGCAGCATGCTTCAGAAGACTCTGTTACGTGGATGTCAACAGGGTATGATACGGAAAAGATCAAGCGAAATTTTTGAGGAAAAGGGCAACAAAAAACTCACGTGTCCAAGTACTGGTCCCGCCCTGCCTCTGGGTATCTCACAGATGTCGTAGATCATGATCTTGCGATACACACGCACTGGTTGCCAAGAAAAGCGTCAAAACTTCCCACAGACTTGTAAACGGGAACCACCTTGAGCTACAGCAGTACGAAACGCATTGAATGACATAAGTCTCGCCTAGCATCAAAATGGCCGCCGCCAGAGACATGCCGCCTATCAAGAGCGGCAGGATAATGCACATCTCTGAGCTCGGGTCCTGGGCCCCAGACGATATTCACGGCGATGCTGTGCGTATTCTGGGAAGGTAATAAGCAGTCCGTGCCCTGTTGAGTCAGATGTTTGCAGCCGTTTGACTCCAGATTCTAATTTTTGAAACGAAACTTTACGACCCGTTTTCACTGATTCATGCGAATACCGCTCTTATTGCATACAGGGTGAAAGGTTTGGATGCCCTCAGAAGCAGACTAACAGTGGAATATCATGGAGCAGAATTGCGCATCGACGCATCTATGCTAGGAGAATTTGGACAGTTGCGTCCGGGGAAGCTGCTTCAGTTTCTTGGGGAACTAGAAAAAGACAACGGCAAGGTTTGTCATTTGAACCGCGTCTTGCTGTCAACCGGCATCGCGCTCATCTGTGTCTACTAACGTGAATGTCTACCCTCTTTTCTTAGTTCATACTCAAAGCTAGGCTTTGTCGAGACATGACTGGGCTTGATGCAGACCTATTCGAAAGATCTCTGAGAATTCGACGACAGCTTGAAACACGAATATTACCGAGCGCTGAGCCCTAGTATTTCTCACGCAAATGATACTCTTCTCTTCGAAAAGGAGATTTATATTTATTGTGGGGGCGTGATTGCTTGGTTAGGTTCGCTTGAGTTAGCAGTTGGTGAGGAAGAATTCCGCGATAGAGCCATTTCCATGCCTCCCTTATTTTCAAGTGAGACGGCCACGGGGCTCAAATCTGGGGACTCCGTGTGAGCTTGCTTTGCCTTTTCGGCTGACCGTAAGCGTCGTCTTTCGCTATCTTCAGCGTGACGTGTTGCGATACGTTCTTTCCGGGCGGTCTCTTCTATCCGTTCTCTGTTATCTTTGACACTCTGTTCGAAAGAATTGATAAAGTTGAACAACGTCCCGAAGAAGTCCTCTGTTTTTGCTGACTTGGGTTCATCTCCAAGATGCACCGCCAAATTGGAAAACTTTCGCAGCATTTCTTCTTGTAGTGTTTGCAATTCTGCCACTGCCGTCTCAGCCTTTGTGTACATTCCTTTTGCTACGGCCAGGGCGTTATTCTCCGTCCGTTGAGAGGTGCCCTTCTTAGGCGTACTGTCCACGGCGTCCTCCTCGTTAGCCACAGTCTCTGGATCCTTCTCCCGTTGTGAGTTTGGGGATAGAGCAGGGGCTGACAACATCGATTCGGATAGATTTGACGAACGACGAGAGGTTTTTGGCGGTGGTGGTGTGCTCGGAAGAGAAACATTGGGGTCCCCGCCATCCATCTCCTGCTCTTTTACCATCGCTGTAATCTCACGGCCCATCACGGCAACGGCTCGTTGAAAAGCGGAAAGCTCCCTTCCAACGTCTTCCTTTGATATTCGCTTCGCCTTGGCGACCGTCTTCATATCCTCCGGAAACAACAACGCATCAGGATCCTTCTTTTCAAGCAAGTCAGTTATATAGTGAAGTAGATTGAAGCCTCGGTCCCGTCCCTTCGTTTCAGACAGCTTCGGGAGGATTTCAAGTCTGAAGCCGCGGGCTGATCCCTTCGCTGTTCCAGCGTTTAAGAAATTACCGATGGCCAGAATCGCGGCCAACACTTTCTCAAAGCGTTTTGACTGTAAGACTTCCTTCGAAGCGGTAATCACTGTTTCCAATGACGTCTTGATTTCCCCTTCAACTTCAGTTGCTGTCCTCATTGTCAGCATCGTGCGAACTTTCATTGTCCACCGCGGTACTCGCGCAACGTGGTACGCGAAATTTTCGGCGGGGTTCAGCTTTTCAACTTCTTCCTCTGGAGCAGCGAAATTCTTCGCCATTTCAAGCTCCTCAGATTTGAATTCGTTCGCACAAAGCGCATTGACATTCTCGAATGATAGTTGTTCACCCAAAGGGTCAAGTTTTCCGACTGCCAGCGTGATCGCCTTCGGTGCACACTTGAACTTGCGCAGCATGATTAGCGTATTTGTCATTCGTTTTTGATCTAAAATACCTGCAGTCACCGGACCCTTTGTGTCGTCCTTGCTCTTGTCACCATCCGAGTCTGTGAAAACTTTAGGTGGTGGTCGACTGCTGAATTTCTCAAGAAGCTCCTTTTGAGTTTCGTCATCCAGGGAAACTGCATCCAGGAATTCCTTTTTCGCATAAAGTGTCTTGTTCACCTTCATATTTGAAATAGTGTTCCAGTTTAGCCGTTTAGTATCATTTCTCTTCGGAGTTATGACTGATGGAGGACCCGTTGAAGGAGCCCCAGGAGCGCCCGGTGGCCCCAAAGGTCCTTTTGGAGGTAGTAGGCCTGGCGCTTTACTTGGAGGCCGTAACTTGCCCATCGGTGGTGGGGCAGGAGCAGGCTTTCTAAGGCCGCCCATAGGAGGCGGCGGAGGTGGCGGTGCACCACCTGGTTTCATACTCGGGGGTGGAGGTGGTGCAACAGGTAAGGCCGATTTTGCACCGCCGAAACTTGGTGGTGGAGGCGGAGGAGGAGGAGGTCCTTTTCCAGTACCTGTGCTTCCTGCACCGCTAGGAGGGCGGGGCGGCGGCGGGGGCGGCGGAGGCGGAGGTCCTACAGACCCTTGTCCACCTGCAGGTTTTAGTCCCGGTAAACCAGAGGCTGGCGGCGGTGGTGGTGGCGCTGCGCCCAAAGCACCCGATGGTTTTTTAAGTGCTGCTATGCCTGGAGGTGGTGGGGGTTTCTGTGAAGCTGACGGATCTGCTTCATGTCGCATAACCTTCACCTTATCAACGACCTCTTGCGTCGAGAAGAACTTGCGACCGGTCCCATTAGTCCCAGCGTCTTTGGACTCAACCACAAGAGCTTGAAGGGCCTCAGTGATCTGCGAGAACTGTGAAAGAATATCTGAATCGTCAATGGCATTTTCAGTACTCTTGGCTAAAAAGTCATCCGCCCTGAACCGGCCTGTTCGTCCAGTCTGCTTCACCCCTCTTAACAAGACCTGGACAGCATTCTTGAGCATGTCTGCCTGTTTCTCCTCGCTGCTCGCGCTTTCGTTTCCATCATATTCGCCCTGTTCCTCATCGCTATTCTGCGCGTGGGAGCTGGTGTGTCTTAACACATCCATTTCGTCAAGTTCCTCTTCATCAATGAAACGTGCAATATCACCAAACCCGTCTTCTTCAGAAGAGAATTCCAGCTGATGCTGATCAGATGTCCTTCTTGCCATAAAGGTTTTGGCAAGAACTTCCTTCGCTGTCTTCTGTCGTGAAGATCTGTCTCCCGGCTGTTCTATACCAATCTCTTCCTTGTATCGCTTGAACACCTCTATGAAGTCGTCAACTGTGTCTTCCTCGAAGTCACAATCAAAGGTTTCTTGAAGCAACTTGGCCTTCCGCTGCGTGTCACTTCCGCGGAGTATTTTCTGGTTCTCTTGTATTCTCTTCTCGCGTTCGGCATTTTTCTGTTTCATTTCTTCAAAGATGTCTCCGCTTTGAGTGCGCGCTGATACCTGCGGTTGCATTATAGCTTTCATTGATTTTGGAGCGACTTTGGGTGCCCGAGTGACTATCTCTTGAACAATCTCGTTGAGATCAGCGGCACGCCCAAGCAAGTCTGCATCTTCCACGCCATACATATCTTCATATCTCTGCAGAGCTTGGTCGGAAAAGTCGTCTATGGAGACACCCTCAGGTGGATCCAGGTATTCGAAGAATAGGTCGACACCGAAGTCATCAATTGTCTCAAACTTACTCGCGAGGGCTGGGGCCATTTCGACATCTTGGAAACGCACGCGGTGATACGGAGGTTGAAGGAAGCCTGTGTGACCTGCAATAGTAAAAAGTGGTTTGGTGTCGTCGGAAATAGGGACCCAGTGCTCGAATACAAGAACGATATCGCCCGAAATGACCTCGTTGGTGACGAATGAGGCATAACCTGTACCTATCAAGGCATCATTTCCCAGACCATTGTCCTCTTGCATAATAGTGGTGCACTCTTTGGTCTGGTTCCGACCTGCTTGAAATATGCGTACAATAGGATTCCAGGGCTGGTCGTCAATCTTGACAGTTCCCTGGACGAGAATCTTTGCTATTTGCATGGGGCGGTTGTTGGGGAGAACGGGGCGGATTCGCAGCATCGTGAAGAATCGTAAATATTGGTACAAGGTGGGAACGCTTGTGATGTCCTGCTCAATTTGACGCTCTGAGCACATCCCTGACTTCTTGACGAGATTCATGAAATGGTCAAGGGCGTCGACACCGTTCTCGTAGATACTGACGTAGGTGAGATAGGCGCAAGCGACAAGGGCAACGGCGGTGAGAGGCCGATAGCGGTCGGAGACCTCGTTGCGAGCGATGATGATAACAATGTTTTGGGAGCCCATCTCCAACCCCTGCGCGAGCCATTGGTAGGCTTCACAGACAACCTCAAAGACGGAGGACAAGGACGGGGCGAGATAGTACGGACCGAGATGGCTGGTGGTGGTAACGACGACGCCGGGGAGGATATCGGTCATCCATGGCTCCTGACCATGGGCACCGACGTCGAGGACGAGAGCGCGTCGGGTTTCGCCATACTTCTTGTACGCCTGCTGTAGAGCGACCTTCAAATCCGAGACAAAGGTGTCCTCCTCGTAGAGAGCGATGAAGACGCCATCGGAAAGCTCTATGATTTTGCGCGGCTTCGGCTTCTTATAAAAGGTTTGAAAAAGCCCCTTCATGGAACGACGTGGCGCGGGTTCAACTCAACGACGGGTGCGAGTCGTCGCGACCGGGGCGGTCGAGAGAAGGCAGCATGAAGTGCAGAGTGTGCGCCGCGTTGGGGGAAGGGGAGTGACGAGGTGTTGCGATGTCGGGCGGAAGAATTCGTTGGGTGGGTGTGAGAAAGGGTTGGGGCAGGGACTGCCGCTCGGTGAGGGAGGGGAAGGTGGGGGCGGCGGGAGAAATGGGCCTGAGCAGCGGAGAGGGCATCGTTGGAATGGCCGGGCAACCGGAAGCGGGGGATGGGTGCTGCGAGGAAGAGGGATGGGGCTTGAGCGATAACCAATGCCGAGACAGCATTGCCGCTCAGGCTCGCTTTTCCACTAATTACTTGCCACGAAGCAAACCCGTAAAATAACGTTTGTCGCGCCCTATCAAGGCCGACCCATTCTCATACCTTCCCACTTTCATGCTTTACACAGCCACCCCTGAACGCCCCCCTTTATTTATTACAAAAATAAACTCCGTTTTCAGACTCTATTCAGCGGCATACCCTGCTCCTCACACACTGTTTCTTAAACTTTTCTAACGATACCCGTTGGTCCGCACCTCGCTCCACCTCCACATTGGGCACACTGCGCCCGCACCAAAGCGTCATCGTAAATATCGCTGATGCCGCCCAACGTTAACACCGCCTCACGTTGACTGCCAACGCAATCCGCTTCCATAGCAGACTCATGTTAGTTGGAAAGCCGCAGTTCCTTCGCCCCCTGTCTTATTCCACCCCCCTAACCCCCTAACATCGAGAAAGCCTAGACCTTACCTCCACGTTACCGACCCTTCGAAGGGTATTCCTCACACGCAACCCTACACTCATGTTTTATGACTACACCTTCTGGACACCTCACCCCATGCCCTCGCCATAAAACATACTGACTACATTCCACAACCTTGAACCCACCGTATCTGAATGGCCGCACGCGACGCACCCAACACCTGCTTTCTCCTTTTCCTCCCACAGCTTTCCCGGCCTGCTGCGCACGACACAATCAATAACTACTTCAGATGCCTCTCCATCACACTCCGTCTGTCGCTCCGTTTTGTGCCTTTGTTTACAATGACACAAGCTCCACTACCTTTATTCCGGCCTCCCCTTCACAACTTGACCTCACTCGGTAACTCCTCTCCCTTATATGACGCCACCAGATTCTTTGCCGCTAGAGTCGCCATGGCCGTCCTGGTGCCCTTACTCGCGCTTCCAATATGGGGTAAAATGAAGCAATTGGGGCACTTGATCAGCGGGCTATCCGTCGGCAGTGGCTCGGGCGTCGTCACGTCTAACCCTGCTGCAAAGATCTCCCCCTCAGTTAAAGCTTCGCACAAGTCCTCTTGATTCACCAGCTCCCCCCTAGCCGCGTTAATAAACACTGCCGTCTTCTTCATCGCCCTGAACTTACTCTTGTCAAACATCCCTTTCGTGCTCTCATTCAACGGACACAACGGAATCACAATATCCGCCTCTGCCAGCAGCTCCTCCAACCTCACAAACTTGGCGTCCAACACCTCTTCAAACTCCGGCTTCGGGGCACGCCCAGTATACAAAATCTTACAACTAAACGCCCGGAGCCTTCTCGCCACGGCCGCCCCAATCCGCCCCAGTCCAATCACCCCCACGGTCGCGCCATACACATCCGGCCCACACATGCCGTTGGGCTTCCACGTGCCCCACGTCCCGTCTGCGACCGACGCTGTCGCCTCCTTGAACCTGCGACACGCCGCCAGCACCAACCCGACGGTCGTATCGGCGGTGGTTTCCGTGAGTACGTCCGGCGTGTTGCCCAGCACGACGCCGCGCCGCTTGCATTCCGACGTGTCGATATGGTTGTAGCCCACCGACATGGTCGACACCATCTTGAGGCGATCGCCGCCCGCGTCCAGGACGGCGGCATCGATCTTGTCCGTGAGCATGCAATACAAGGCATCGGCGCCCACCGAGAGGCGCGCGAGCAGTTGGTCTCGCGGCATCGGGTCCTCGCTGTCCCACACATCTAGATCCAGCGCCGGCGCCGCGTCGCGAAGGATCTGCATGGCCTCGGGTGCGACGCGGCGCGTCACGACAACGCGCCAAGCGGCAGCGGCGGCGGCGGTGGCGGTGGGGGCGACCATGGCTGGAGTGGCTGGCGGGTGGTTGTGGATGTGGGCGGACGGTAAGGACCGGGTGGACTGGTATGGGGAGAAGACGGGGGGAATGTGTGGGGCGCGTGAGAGCGGAAGTGAACGGGTGAACGAATGGAGAAGGGTAAGGATTAGGCCCTGGCGCGGGGAGACAAACGTGAGGTTAGGCTTCCGAGGTGCAGTATCACAGCAAGGGTGAGGTGGGAGGGGCATTGGGCGGTTAAGATTGCGGCTGGCAGAGATCTGCGGGTGTGAGATAAGGGAACAGAAGGGTGAATGAAAAGCTTAAAAAGGGTCAAGCAAGTGTAATGCTTCGGCATTTACGAGGCGTCATATTCGCCTCACGATTTGCGTTCAAACAGTATTCTTTCATACTCTGATGCGAGACACTCCCGCGATCCGGACGCGTGTCGCGCACGAATATACTTGGCGTGTGGCTATTGGGAACAGTGCACCACCTCGGGCCGAGAGTGTGATTCCACTTTCGGCTTCGTTCCATTCGTAGAGCCTCCAGTTGCATATGGAGGCTGACCGTACAGCCTCCAGCTGCGGCTCATCCACAGTTGAATCTTTCCATCCGTATGGATGAGCCTGCGGGACATGCCTTTACGACGTTACCTACTGTATCTTGCACCGATCACACCCACAGAGCAGACTCGTGATCCAATAGCGCTACAATTGGCGGATCGCGCGCCTCACAACAAATCTCCGGTCCCCCATTGGCTGAATTTGCATCCTCCACTTGCATGTGCGCCTCCAAACCTGACAAGTGCGCACCGCATCGGCGTATGCGCAAGTCTCGACGTTCTTGCAGCCACCTGGCGCTTCTCCATTGGATTTTCATTTTCAACCAGTGGTAGACACTCCCCAGCGGCGTTTCCATCCGTTCAGCGCCTTACGATACTGCCCGACAGGCGTGTTGTGCACCGCACCGTGAAATATCCCCCACCGTGTTGTGCACCGCACCGTGAAATATCCCCCACCGTACACGGCCCCATGGAGGCGGAATGCAAATATCCGCGGATGGAACTTGCGCACAATTCCACGTGAGACGGACGTCGCCCACCCGCTGTGCATAATATCTATCTCCGCAACGCAGTTGCCTGTACGTGCAAATCAATGCTGCTTCCTGTGCCCCAGGAGAGCCTTGGCTAACAGCACACCACCGCCACTTCAATATGCATCCATTCATCCCTCTTTCGGCTTCTCTCTCCTTCATTTCACGCATATTCCCAACCTCGATAACAACCCACATCCACCTTTCCCCATCCCTATAAAAACCCCATTGGCCCTCGCACTCTACTTCGTCGACCACCACCATCCCAAGTCCTAGCCTTTCTTTACCCCTTTTTCTTCAACCTTAACTCATTCCACACCCTCCTCACTCTATCCTAACTACCACAACCATGGGTTCTGTTGCCAACTACCGTGACCCGCTCGCCGACCGCCTCGGCCGTCTTGGTACTGAAACTGCTTATGCCGTCGCCCTTGAGGCTGGCAAGATCAAGGCCTCGGGCAGGAAGGTCTATCCCTTCCACATCGGTGACCTGAACTTCCCCACCCCGACTGTCGTCAAGGAGGCTTGCAAGAACGCCATTGATGACGGCTTCACCGGCTACTGCCCCGCCGCAGGTATTCCATCTCTCCGTAAGTCCCTTGCCGACCACTACAACGATGTCTTCGGACTCAGCTATCTCGCCGAGAATGTCTCGGTCCAGAGTGGTGGCAAACCCGGAATTGGAAAGTTCATCATGTGCGTCTGCAATGAAGGCGATGAGGTTCTCTTCCCATCCCCGGGGTACCCTATTTATGAATCCATGGCTAAGTTTTTGAATACTAAGCCTGTCCCGTATCTGTACAAGGAGACCGCTGATGGAAGCTTCTCTCTCGACGTCCAGGAACTGCGTACTAAGATCACTCCTAGGACCAAGGCTATCTTCGTAAACAACTTCCAGAACCCCATGGGCGTCGCCCACACCAGGGCCGAGCTCGAGGCTATCGCTGACCTCTGCGTCGAGAAGGACCTCTATTGCTTCTCCGATGATCCTTACTATCAGATCACATTCTCCGACTTCAACAGGGATGACTTCATTCATATCGCTTCTCTCCCGGGTATGTTTGACCGCACACTTTGTGGCTATACCTTCTCCAAGAGTTTCGCCATGACTGGATGGCGCCTGGGTGGTGTCGTCGGACCAAGATGGCTCATCGACATGGTCACTAAGATTAACACCAACGATGAGGCTTGCACCACTCACTTCGTACAGGTGGCTGGTGTGACTGCCCTCGAGCATCCGGAAGCGAAGAAATTCACCGTGGACATGGTGAACGAGCTCGAGGTCCGAAGGGATGTACTCGCGGAAGAGCTCAACAGTATCCCTGGCTTCCATGCAATCATTCCGAAGGCCACGTTCTACATGATGGCGAATGTTACCAAAGCGATGAAGGCCATGAACATCAGCCACATTGAGACGTTCAGAAGCAAGGTCCTGCGAGAAACTGGTGTGTCTTTCTGCACTCGTGCTCATTTCGGAACTCCTACAGTTGGAGAATCGAAGCAGTACGTGCGCTTCGCCTTCTCTGGTGTCACTGTTGATCAGATTAAGGCCGTTGGAGAAGTGCTGCGACCGTACATGCAGCAATTCTGCTGACCTGCTGCAGAATGGGGGAGTGTTTGACATTCTTCGAATAATAGTTTTTAGATACGGGGGGGTGTGGGGTATGATGGTACTGGGACTTCATTGTATCCTTGTCTCTCTTCAAATGGATCCGTTTCGCTATATGACCGTTGTCCCGTCTGCAACATGAGATGTTCGACACTATATGTTCCGGGTGCAGTTTCGGTAGTTGCGATATGTACACTAGGCTCTCAAAAGGATAAAGGGTTGGGAAAAAGGGTTGAAAATACCAGAGCTGTCCGAGAGCAACTGCACTTTCCCGAGTCTTCTATTTGAGCACAGCGAACACTAGCTTCACAGTAGAGACGAAGTCCATACACGAAAGCGAGCCAATTTTGGAACGCCTGTTGTACCGTCAGCAATCGGTATACTTGGGAAGCCTTCTGACCTTGAGACCCATCGAGCAGTTCCAAGCTTGCCTGGTACAGTGCCAATACAGTTCAGTCCAATCCGCCGTATTAATTTTAACGTTTTAACAAATTTTAGAAAACAGCTGGCAGCATCACAGCTTTGCATTTCTTGGCATGTACCGATTATCTTGGCAGAGAACAGTGATTTTATCATTTTTATGAGGGCGTGCCAGCACCCGAGCACCCTGAAACTTGGCATGAATGTATTGGTTGAAAAATAATTGGAAATGCTTTTACTCCCGTTCAACCAATCCATTCATGCCAAATGTCCGGGTGCTCGGGTACTGGCACCGTGAACTCTTCGTTAGGAACGGCCCTGAGCAAGGGAGAACCCGAGAACCTGTGAACTGTACCAGGGGATAGAAACTTTCAGAAAACTCTGAAGATCTATGAAGGATCTGCCAAATTGTCAGCTTTCCCGTATCAAAAGCAATGCCAAGAACGTATTTGCTTTCATATTTGCCTACATAACGTTAGAATGCATGTAGAGCTAGAGATTGACTTGCGGTTTTATGGTGGTGTAAAAAAGCTTCTTTTCTAGACATATCTCAAAACGACCAGGAGGAACACGCAATTCTCACAAAGTTTTCCTGATCCCACGGCAGAAGTCTTGTACGGTGGCGGGGGTATCTTTTTCTTTCTTGTCGAGAAAGTGCAAGTCAAGAAAAAATATGTCGAAAACTGTCCTCATATGAGGACAACGTTTCAGTAGACACTAGTGCTTGAGACGAACTTGCAGCTTTTACGAGCAGTTTGGGACACACATTCATTCCTCTTTTGGAGCATACCTGACGGTCGTGGAAGGCAATTTGAACAGGACTTGCAAATCGTGTGGGCTCTCGAGTAGCGCAGGTTGTCGATATCGAACACAGTAGATATTTCATTTATCGTAGTACCAAGGGTACTGTAGTGTTCTGTATCATCGCTCACGCTCAAGGGTACATCAACAGCAGTAGCAGAAGCGTCATTAGATATACTCGGTAAATGCGACCTTAGTTCGTAATGAATGACACACTGGGCAAAGATTGAGCCGTTACCGAAAACGGCAGTTTGCTACATATACAGTATAACCCCCCTATAGGAATGGGATCGGTGGAATCTAGTCATATTCATAGTGAGGGGTGTATCCGTCGAAGAGGTACACTTTTCAAATATTTTACACGTGTAGCCTAGCCCCAAAACGACGTTATTTTCGTCTGAATGGCGCTATCCTGCTGATCACGCCTTATCTCGCGCTGAACACGAGAAATACCTCCTGTAGTGTGAGCATAGCCTCCATACTGTTCCATAATAAGCCTTGCAGTAGCAAGGATGCGCAGCTGCTCCCGACGGGAAGGCAAACTTGGAGGGGTTTGACCTTCTATATCTTCATTCTCGCCTGTATCTGTCATTCCATTAAGAACAAACCCAATGATTTCATCATCTGTGACCTCCGCCGTTGCACTGTTCTCTGAGGGATTGTTAAGAAGTGTTTCAACAAGCATCCGACGATCAACTGTGCGTACCACATCTGATATGTCATCTCGCAATGACGTCAACTCATTTTCAACCCCCTCCACTGCAACACTGCCTATATCTCCATCAACCAGTTTAGTGTGACTCCAGAAATTATAAATTGCTTCGGCAGGAAGTTCATTCCAGCATTTCTAAATCCATCTCATTGCTTGCAAAACATCGACCTTGTAAATGTTCCTTCACCGATATCAATGTAATCCAAAACACTTGCAATTTGCAAGCGGCGATACCGACATTTGACGGCAGCAATAATACCCGCATCACACGGTTGGATCAAAGATGTCGTGTTCGGAGGCAAAAATATAACGCGCGTGTTCGAAAGGTTTCAAGCGGCAACTTCGTGATCTTTTCCATGGGCAGAGCAATTGTCCAACAAAAGAACTACTGTCTTCCCACTAAGTCGCACATGAGTGTTAAAACGCTCTAACCATTCATTAAAAAGTATCTTTGTCATCCATGCCTTTGCATTCCACCTGTAGTCAAATCCCAATTCTACTCCGCTCTTTCTTCTAAATGCCCTTGGTTTTTCTGCCCCCCCAATGATTCGCAACCGAAGTTTGTCCGTACCAGTTGCATTACAGCACGCAAGACATATAATGCGTGCTTTGTCTTTTTTAGTTCCGCTTACCTGCTGTGCGGCAATTGTGCTATCAAGCGCAAGACAATACTGAAGTCCGAACTCGTCAGCGTTGTATATATCTTCATGCGCATATGTGCGGGTTTTTTCCCTTAGAGCTGGCAGTACTTCCGTCGCCACAACAGTTTCGGCAGAGGCACTTTCGCCGTGCATTTTAATGCGTCGAAGTCCGTGTCTTTGTTTGAATTTGTACAACCAGCCGTTGCTGAACTTCATATCAATCTTTTCACTGTCTTCGAGCTCGTTGTTAACCTCGCCTAATATCTGATTTGCTTTTTCCTTGATAGCAAGATCTGAAAGAGCAACACTCTTGCTTGCACACTCAGATACCCACAAAGCAAGCCCTTCGTCTAGGCGATCATTGAAGAGTGGCCCGCGCCGCTTTTGATTCGGAGTTGCAGAGGTTGAGAGAGCTGCTCTCTTGGCAATTATTTAGGAAATGGTCGGCTGCGGCAAAAGATGGGAAAGATTGAAAGTGTGTGCTGCCCACTGTCCAATGGCTGTCTGATCCACGTTTCTGCCGTCTGCTTTTCTTTTGTCGATCTCGTGAAGTATCTTTTTCTTTTGGGAAATTGTGAGACGAACTCTGGCCATGATGCTGTCTGTCAAATCGGTGTTGTTCAAGAATTGCGACTTCAGGATGCACCACAGCTCAAAAAAGCGTCCGCCTAGACTAGATGCAATGCAGTACAGAGCTGTATTGCACTGTATCAAGCAGAATAACACCAAGGGCATTCAATAAAATGTCGTTACGAAATGCGCGGCCTAGAATGGATCTTTTTTGGATCTATCTGATCCGGTTGAATGATCATTTGGAGATTAAACTATTATTATACGGAGGTTGCCAGAACCTGAAATTATAAGTGAAAATTAGGGCCCTATCCTAGAAGTGTATTCTTGAATTCGTATTACTAGCACCCCCCTGAACAGGCCAAAAACACGGAACCAGCATCGGTGGAGCATGGATGTATTCGTTTACAGGGGTTATTCCTTTTGAGGAGATTCATATAGAGGGGTTATACTGTAGTAGAATAAATTTCGAATTTATTCTGCATTTGTCATGAGAACATGTGTAACCATTGTCGACTTGATGATTACAGTACTACAGTACCTATAACAGTACCAGCCCTCCCGTTAGGTCTTTCTTGCAATGACTCGCGAACTACGCAAAGACGAGGTTGTTGAGTCATCTTAGATTGACATCAGTAGAGACTGACAAGTACAGGGCGCAACTGCAAACGGAGCAATCAGCGAGCACAATTGGTAGTCATTTATTTTTATCGCTTCAAATGATTCATTACAGAAAAAATCCATAACAGGGCAGACATTGCCTCAAATGTCTGCATCCGGGTCGCGATCCGGGACTCTGGTGTTGTGCATCTGCAATGACATCCTCCTTGCGCGCTTACGCCGATAGCGATCCTGGGACTGTTGCCGACGCTCGACATGCTGCACACTAATGTGTGTTGTAGCATAACCCCCCCTGGGGCACTCTCTTTAGATTAGATCACGATTGATTTAGTTACTGTAGAGCCCGACGCTCTACAGTACCACCGAGCGTGTCCACGTGTGCCCCACATCACACGTGCATACGTGTACCCGGCGCGTACGAAGCGCGCACACACGGGTACCACGTGTACTGTCAGCACCGATGCTGACACCGTACAGTGCAGGCCGACCTGCACTACAGTAGACCACTACAGTACCTCGGTACTGTAGTGTTATTATAGAGGTTTGTATATTAAATATGAGCGGACCGACGGCGGAGGGGAGAGGACAAGCACGAGCTTGTCCAGAACCTACGCCTTTGGTCAACCTCGCCCCGCTTATTCTAGAACGGGTCCCCACTAGCCCGTATCTAGTTAGAAACCGAGCGGGCAGGGGACGCGCAAGCACGCGAGCGAGCCTAGATCCGCCTCCGCCCGTCAGCGCTGGTACGTCACCCAGCGCTGCGCCGGGGCGTCGAGGCGTAGATCGGCCCGCGCGTGCGCGCGTCCCCGACCGTACCCGCTCTACCACTGCTACCCCGGGCTCGCCCGGTTCCGTTAGCTGGGGTTGCTTCCCGTCTTCCCGCCGATCGGGGTCTCCGCAAGAACTGAGTATACACCCTTCTCCGTTGGGGGTGTTTATACTACATGTGTCTGGCGGTTCTTGATACGTTGATAGCGTTCAAGGTCTTCTTGGCGCAGAGGATGCGAATTAATATGGAGGTTAGTTAACGCAGCGCAGAATCGAAAAACAGTATGGTAGCTTCTCTCCGCCCACTTCCATTTGCTAGACACAACATTTCACAATTCACACTTCGTACCAAAGTAGTTTTCAACTATTATCGTATCAGATGAAATTTTCCTATTGAACCGCTCGTCTTCTACAGAAAGACAAGCATTCGGTAATTTTTTCTTGCGGCTGATGAGGCGAACAATCTCTGCCCCGCCTTGGTACCCCTTATCAGCCAACTGTGCCCACTGTGTGGGATAATCGCCTGCCATCAATCCTAGATCCGTCAACTCCCTCTCACTTCTCCTCTTTTTCAAATTCGCCTTATGAAATTCTTTGTTTTCCTTGAATATCTATAGGTCAGAAACTGACCCTGGGAAATGCTCTGTGCACCCGAGAGCTAGCCCATTTGGGAGTACTGGTACCTCAATCTTGTAGCCGTAGAGGTTGTGCTGCCCGGAGAAATATTTTTTCCCTTCCTGCATGTTTCCACTACGTCGATTACACATTTGGAAGGTCACATCTGTAGCATATCGGGCGAAAGAAACATTCTTGAAAAGGAACTTCTCCTTGATCATTTCCGTCATAGAGTATAGCTCAGCGTTGTTTTCGACTAGTTTCTCATACACATGGGGGAAAGCATGTTGACAAAGCACATAATCAGCCTCTCGAATGTTGCGCCCTTTAAAGAAAATAAATTAGCCATCATATCCCACTGCCCCCCATGCTTTATGGTCGCCAACGTCATGAACAAGACGTCTTTTCCTGAATGCGGCGACTTACGCCCTCGCCCACAGTTGTAGTTTGTGGTGATGAATTTCCTGTAGTTTGTCCATATGATCTGAAACTGAGTCGGATCAACATTTATCATACTAACAATTGCCCTCCCTCCCCCGCGTTCGTAGAAGCGATCGAAAATTGGGCATTCCGAGTCGTTCTCCGCATCGGCGTCGGAGAGATCAGGTTCAATGGGAAACTGTTCGAGCTCATTTTGCCGCTCAGCGGCATCATCGGCAAGAATTTGCAGTGCGTTGGTGGCATCAGCAGACGAGAAAATCTGCATAATTAGGTGGGAGATGAGCTTTGAGGCTTGTGAAAGGGGCAAAGGGAGGTAAGTTGCAGGTGCAGGAAAGGGGGAGATGGAGGGAAGAGGGAAGTGGAAGGAAAGGGCAGGTGCAAGAAAGGGGGAGGCTGAGGGAAGGGGGAGGTTTAAAGAAAGCGCAGGTGGAAGGAGTGGGGGGGTAGAAGGAAAGTGCAAGCTGGGGGATGTGGGAGTCATCGTTTTGCAGCATGCAAAGGGGATTTATGTATTGCCGAAAGACTTTAGCATTACGGCAAAGCCTCGGTCAGGTAATAGAGTGAATTTGCGCTGTGCAACGACGTGGATCTCTTGAAGTTACCACGTAACTGTGCTAGTGTTTCCACTTGCTGTAGAACAGCTGTGAATTGCAATATCTTGCTGTAAATGTTTATTGTCCGGAACGTATCCGGTTGTGGATCGATTTATTGATAATCATTCGCTCTTTCAGCTTATCCCCCATATTTACGTGAAAGGCCTATTGAAACGATTTCATAAATTGAAATAACTAAATACTTTACGAACGGCTTCTGGCGGCCGCTCTTTGAGAGCTGGTTCCAAACACCGCTTCCCATCTGTAGTGCAGTGACCCTGTACTGTACGCCTAGCCACCATCATCGTGGGGCTGCGCTCCCCGCCTTTGACACTTGTACTGTGCGCGCACACTTGGGAAAGTACCCCACGTGTACCACACGTGGACACACGTGTATGACAGTCGTATGACACGTATATGATACGTGTACGACGCGTGTACGACACGTATACATACGTGGTGCCCAACAGTTTCTACGCTAATTAGCGTCTAATGCCAAGTGGCAATTCTAATGGCGATAATTAATTATTAATTACCCATTTAGTAACCAACGCCGAAGACGGCGCTCGGCGTATATAGGTCGGGTGTCGGAAGGCGCTACAGTAAAGAGGCATCAGGTGATCAGACCCCATCTCTGGTGGGATCCTCTACGGTTCCTATCTAGTTGGCTAAGTCTGGTACCTGCCCCCTTCGTCGTAATCCTTTTTCCTGTTTTCCTTTACTTTTTGCCCTATTTTCTACGGTTCTACGCTACACTTCTCCTTCCTTCTTTCTTCTCCGTTCTTGTTTTGTTCTTCTTCGACGCTGTCGATAGCGGTCCGCAACGCGACCGCCACACCCATTCTTTCTAGTTACTCGATCTTGAGTACCCCTTCACGCGCTGACCGCGACTCTACCCGCGATTCTCGCGTTACCTCTGAGCTACCACGGACAGAGGGCCCCGGATACCCTGGTGGTGACTGGACATACCGCTTTCCCTCATAGCGAGATTTACGCCCTCGTTGGCGAGTGTGTCCACTGCACTACACCGTCTATCCCAGCACCAATTACAATGCAGGCTTCGCCTGGAACCGCCGCCCAATCGCTTGAATTCGTGTGAAAAGAGATGTCGAAAAGCCCATGGGTCGTCCCCTCAATGAAACACGATATCTCACAACCAATCAATTTTATCTGATACAGAACCACAATTTGCTCTACTGTACAAGCGCAGAAGGTCGCATCAACCAAGTGTAGAGAACCCCCATGAAGCCGAATTCCTCATTCTCTGCTCCTGTCCAGCGACGCAACTCTAATTTTTTCGCCCGCTGCCGTGCGAAAAGGCGACGCTTCTTCATCGAGCGCGGTAGCTTGAAATCCTCTCCATAAAGGCGCACACGATAGTGTAAGGCATCCAGTTCAAAGTGTAGGCGCTGACGTTGCTTTGCCTCATACACCGTTATCCGCTACTGCTCTTGGCTACTCTTTTTTAGACTTTCCCGTGCCTTCTTCGCTCTCTCAAGAGCTTCCTTCTGTCTCACCATGTTCATAGCCGCCTCACTAGTAAAATTTAAACCAGTACTGGTATTCCCAAACCCGCGCCGTAACACGGGAACTTGTAAAAGCATACCCCTTCGAATACTACATCTCTTCTGTACTAACAATGAAGCCAAAGACTCAACACTGACCATGTAGATGGTGCGCTTTTTGAGACAGGACGGAGGACGGACAGCAAATCCCCGGCACCAATTGGATTAATTCTTTTCCTCGCAAAGGCAGACAGTATGTTTTCCCTTGTAAACGCCCGTTCATACGCGTCACGCATGAAAATGCAACGGTCAAAGAGGTCGTAATTGGTAGCATCGACAGACTTGGTGGCAGCGGTAAAATCTTTCGCATAAAATGTTTAAAGGAATTAAACACTGAAACGTCCAAGGGCTGTGTAGTTGCACTTATGTGTGACGGTAGCCCATACGCAATTATATTGTTCCTCTCCAGTATCCCAAGGGCTTTTAAGCTCATGTGACTTCTATACCCACTATACAGTAAAAAGACTTGATGACCATGTGTCGTTTTCGATCGACATTCCAGACCAAAGTCGCTTGCCGAAACTGAATTTGTCAACCCCTGCTACATCTTCGCGAGTAATCATGTAGCTGCCGCTCGGCAAACAATCTGCCAAAGACTGAGTCGCACGCACATCATAAACGTGAACTATTCAGTATACTGAATAGGCGGGTGCGGACGACCTCTGTTTGTAAGTTCAGGGGCGGACGTTACCCTATAGGGTAACGTCCGCCCCTGAACTACAAACAAAGGTCGCCCGCACCCGCTATCTGCAAACACAACAGGCATCATTGTCACATGGCCCACATTCTTGAAATGTGCCTATCTCATTTGATTCTTACCACCGATCGCCCGCATGCTTCTCTTCATTGCCACTTTTCTTGTGAGCTTTCCCTTCGTATCGCGATTAGGGGTGACTCCTGTTTCGTCGAGATTTGCTATGTGTGAAGGTGGGATATTGTTTGTCTTAATAATGTGCTCGACGGAGGCAATGTATGTCGTCAAGGCTGTTGCGTTTGTGGCTGACCACCGCTCCGCATCTTGCGGTGAAGGTCCGCCGATAAAAATCTTCTTCATATTTCGCTTCCTAAAGCCTTTCGCTCATTTTTCGCCTGGGCGACCAGTAATGGTCGTCAATTAACGAAGCAAAGTGACGCACGACGTTCATGAGACATCATGGAGATGATGATCTCTGTGGCATCTTTTATGTCAGAAATGCTGAGCGGGTGACCTTTGTCCGAATGCTGACGACAGAGATATACAATGGTTGCTTCTTCATTATCTGTCAATTGGGTGCGGAGGAATGGGGGCTAGTGGTTGATTTTTTTATAACGGTAGATCGATGGTGTTATTTGTAGTAGAACGTGCTACGAGCCATGCCCAGGCGCCCGCCGCGTCTGTGAGTGACAAGCCAGTCTCGAAGGCCTCGAACGCATTAAGCAAAGCCTGAAGTCATCGTTGGGCGGAAGCCTGAGAGGGAGCCATGGTAAGCAGGGGTTTTATGTCTCTTGGGGAGACCGTTGATGTAAGGATGGGGATAAAGATAATGAGCGAGCTACATTGGTACTGCACTACCCCCTCTTAAATGATTCGCATGCGCCTTTGCGCCCTGCCTTAAACTTGAGCGGGGAATTCGAATCCAGGATCTTCTTGGCGATCGCATTTGAGGCCTGTCCAGGTTATGGCGTTTTACCTACTTGAAACTCGTCTTTGAAAGCAACTAAGCACCGTTGTCCAAAATTTTAATAATTTTATGGTCGTTTTACTTTGAGGGCGGTCGTTTGACTTTGAGGGCTGGTACTGTTACTCATATTCTAGTCGCAGACAGAATCATGACGATTGCTGTCCCTGTCCGGAGCTTACAGCTACAAATTAAGACGACGGCGGTGCTTCGCACGATATTTCTCTAGCGCACGCTTTCGTTTCATTACAGTTTCCTCCCCAATTACATACTGCCAATCTTTGACCTGATTATGACGGTCCAAATCAGCAGCACGCAACGGATGCCATTTGATGTGAAGATTTGTCACACCGAACACATCCCGAAATTCTTATCATAAATTTTCTCCGCCACCTGTACTTGCGTGCTAAAATATTCTATTTGTGCACCATCTCCCGAAGAAATTCTACACAAGAATACGATCTGAGGATATCTTCTTGTTTTGCGCCTCATTGTGTATCGTCAAATGTCCGTTAACTGGTTTACGCCCCGGTATTACAGATCTGAGAAATTCACTTGATCCCTGGTACCCTTCATCAGCCAGAACAGCCCAGCTGTTTTCATATGTTCGCATAAAATTCCCACATCAGCAATGTCCAACTCTCCGTCCTTCTTGCTCAAAGCATCAATATGAAACTCCTCCATCTTTCTCATACTGTCGATGTCAGTCACGTACCCTGGATAATGATCGGAACATCCAATCGTCAGACAGTTCGGTAACACTGACACTTCAACTTTATAGCCATATAGCTCATGCTTCCGCTGAAATACATTTTCACTTTTTCCATCGTTCCGCTTGGCCTGCACGCTTGCTGAAAAGTGACATTGGTTTCATAGCGGCGAAATTTAAACGTCTGAATGTTTTCTGCATATGAATCATTCTCTTCATCCTCCACGACTCGCCCTGATTAAGCACCAAAGTTTCATATAGTTCCTCATTAATGACACCTATGAATTTCATCACAATGCGCTTGAATGTACGACCACGGATTCCAAATAGCTTCCTAGATAATCCCATTGCTCGGCGTGGTTGAGTGCGGTTAGCCCAAACCAAAGCACATATTTACGACTAAATTGCGATTTGCGTCCTCGCCCTACATTCCAGGATTTACTGACATGATCCTGTAGCAATAACCATAGTTTTCCAAACTCATTTACGTCAAAATTGGTCATTTGAGTGATTGCCGAAGAACCTCCTGTGCCATAGAATTTTTCAAACACAGGAGTGTTGCCGGCACATTCGTCGTCAGAGTATTCTTTTATAGGGTCTATATCATACTCATCAATTACGGCCTCACGCTCAACACCAGCATCCGCGAGCAGTCTCAAAGCTTTGTTTGCATGGATGTTTTCCGCCATATCGCCTTAAACGGGACGACGATGAGCGCCAAATTGGTTAGGGGAGCGTTGCATATTAGGCGGAGGGAGCAGCTGGCGGCGTACCTCGAATACAACTATTCTCTGCGTATAAACATACCCCTTCTGCAGCTGTTGCACAGCTGCTGCTACGTTATACAAGACCCCAAAAATATTGTAATATTTCATTTACTCATCACGATTTATTGCCACTATTGTCGCGCACAGGGGCAACTGTACAAATTCACCGTTCAGTGTAATCTTCGTAAAAGATCAACTCTCCCCGAATTGCGCGCCATTTCTTCGCGAACAGAAACGATCCTCACAATCTTCATCAATTTGCCCGCCCTTTTGCCGCCTTTCGCATTCATCAGCACCCTGAAACAACACCAACGCATACCTTATTACGTTTTCTACTAACTCATCGCCACGACCAATCCCTTTCACATTTCTCAATCACCAATACGCCTTCTCGTATCAGTCAACCAACCACCGCAGCCGCCCTCGAACTGCTCGAAGAGCGTACCGCTGCACGAAACGAAGCCTTAAATCAGTATGACGAGGCTCCCGACCTTTTCGACAGGGACGAGGATCTCGAAGGCGAGTGCCCTCAAATTGACCGCTTTTTCGAAGAAGACGGAAATCAACCCATTCACGAAGTGACAAATTTCGGTCTCGTCGAGTTCAACGGGATTTGGAACCAGTTGAGATCTCACATCTCCAAGCGCCACAACACGGGAAGAGGTTCCAAATCCCCTATCAAGCCCAAGGATCTCTTTTTCATGACCATGGCAGTGTTGAAACACGGTGCAAAGTGGGATCTAATGGCGTATTTGTTTGGCATCAAACCGGCGACATTCGAGAAGAGGGTTTCTTATATGATAAAGCAATTTCGGACTTCTCATTCAATCGCTTCGTCACAAATGATGCTGATCGATATACGATGGACCGCCTTATTACCGACAAAACAGTTTTTAAACATTACAAGCTGTGCAAATACGCCACTGACGTGACTTTTCAGCAGAGCTTTCGCCCTAGGGGTACGCTGGAAGAGGTCAAGAAATAGGTCTCTGGAAATCATAAGCTATACGATTTTAAGGTAGAAGTCTCCGTTCTCCCAAACGGACTCGCAATATGCGCAATTTTACATCGCCCTGGCTCTATCGCCGATATTGAAATCATGAGGGACATGATGGCGTTTCACGACAATGCTTTAGAGAAGACAGAAAGCGAAAAGGCGATCACAGATATCTTCCCATTTGTCGACTGGTTTCCAAATAGCTGGGCAGGTCTTTTGGATAAAGGGTATGCGGGAATGGAGGCTGGTGTGAGGGCTATAATACCAAAGAAAAAACCTTGCAGCGGAGTTTTGAGCATGCCGGATCGAAAATAGAACGAAAAAATGCGTCGGACATGGTGATAGTTGAGAATTTTTTTGGGCGTCAGGGAGGACTATGGGCTGTTGTTTCGAATAAGTTTCGTTGGAAGGAGGACAGCTACGATAGAATTTTCCGTCTCAAAATAGCTTTTACCAACCTACACATCAAGTGGCATCCGCTGCGAGATGCAGATGGTCGTACTTATAAGCGGTATTGGAAGCGATTGGTCGACATTGCAGACACTGTCGTCAAGAAGCGAAAGCGCGCTCAAGCGTCTTATCGTCAGCGACGTCAGAGAATGATGCAGCGCAGTGTTCGTGGTTCGCAGGAAGCTGAAGGAGCAAATCTGTTCGAAGACAAGGAGGAGGAGGAGAGCGTTTCTGTGTGAGTAAAAATGCAGAGAGAGTCTAGGTTCATCTGCGAAAATATTGGTACCCTTCCCGGAAAGGTCAATTCCGGACAACTTTGGCGCCGCAGCCCTTGCACTCTCGTGACATCCCCGTGACGAATTCCGAGCTGACCAATGGAGAAAGTACACCTCTCGCTATCTCCTGGTGGGTTTTTGCGCCAAACTAGGGTCAGGAACTAAAACGACAAGCGTGACAAAACAAACTAACAGTTTCACAAAATTTTACGACAACGGTTAATTCCGGACAGAACATTTCTTCGCCAGGACAGCCGAAACAATTTGCCCGACAATAGCTTTAGATATCTTCCAGCTTTCTCTTTGTGCTCGCGACTTCTTTCGACTTCCCCTACAACCCTCTGACCCTTTCAAGCGCACCTCAGAGCCTCTTGCTGTTGCCTTTTTGCGTCTTTTCGAAGCTCTTTCCTCAGTAGCCTGACGTTTTTGGTCCTTTAATCTCTTTCGCTCATCCTCGCGAGATTTCCTCTTCCTCAGAGCTGCCTCTTTCTTAGCATTACGTAGGCTCTCAGCCGCTTTTCGACGCTCATGCTTTGCCAATTCTGCCACCTGTTGGGCATTTTCCCTGTCAAGACGACGCTGAATCATGAGTCCGACAGTCAAATGTTCAGCGGGAGCCCCGCAGTAGAGTCGCACGTTTTTTGGTGTTGTGTTGCTGCTCATTGCAGTAGATGTCGATTGTGAAGACACAGTGTCCATTACGATGTTGTTAACCGTGCTCGAATTTTGCAGCAACATGCTTAAGCGCTGCAGTTTTAAAGAGGGCCCAAGTTCGCTGTTCATAATGCTGTCAACCTTCTCTACAGTCTCCAAATCCGGTGTGCGCTCCTTCGTGTGGGGAAATAACTCCGTGTTTTGAGGCACTGCTGGTCTCGAAACCGCCGCATCAAGTAATTTTTCAGCGCTGACAGCAGTCTGCTTCCGATCTAAAAACGTCTGAGCAAATCCTGGATTGAAAGGATACAGTCCAGTTCTGCTGAATGAATCCCGAACGCCTTGCGTTGTGATGCGCGAGAATGCGTAAACTCCGCAGATAAGGTTAAACTGTACGCCTCGTGTTGACACCGTTTGAGATTTGAAGAATTCATCTCGTATCTCGCGAATAGCAACCTTGAACTCCTTGTTGACCATTTGGTCACAAGGTTGTAAAAAGTGGGATGTGTTCGCGGGTGAACACACAATTTCACAATTGTTCTTTTCACAAACCTCGAGCCACTTCAAACCATTACGTGATGCGTGGCCATCAAGAGAAACAACATAGTGTTGGCTTGTGTTGACAAACTTGCGGACAAAATTATTGAGATGTGTCATGTATGCGGCAAGTAGATCCATTTCCATCGATCCATTCTCACTGCACTTTACGACTCCGTCAGCCGGGAACCATCCATGGCATTGAAACGGATAGCAATCGCTTCCACTTTTGCCAAACATTTTTGGCAAAGGCTCCAGCCAACTTGACATGACATATTTTCCAGCCACTATGAAGAACGGTGGAGCGACTCGACCAGATGCTGAAACTGCAACAACGGCAGTTATGTGTTTGTCTACTCCTTGTGTCTTGGAAGAGGCTATGAAACCACCATGATGCGTATCGGAGGGACCAAACACTTTTTTACGCTTGCCGAATGTTGCATCAACCGCAGTTTTATCTATGTTCCAAACACGATCCCCATCAAGCAGTATTCCGGGATGTTTGTCGTTAATAGTCTTTAATATTTCGAAGTAACGTGACACATGAACGAATGATTCTCCTTTCAGCTTTGCCTTGTCTTTGCATTCGTAATTTCGAAATGTTAGTTCTCGACGACGTGATCTAAAAGATCGCACTGCATCGTAACTAGGGATGCCATTGTTCCAATTCACGCGGCCATCGGCAGCTATTCTAGCCATCATGGTCCTTAATGTTTCAACATCGGCAGCAAATCCACGTTGTGCAGCAAAAACAAGGCGCTGTGCTATCATTTTTTCCTCATCCTCTGTCAGAACCATCCGTCGCCCTGGTTGTGACAGTTTCCTATCTGTCTCCTGGTAGCTGATACTTTCAGAATCTGATTTCCGGACCAGCTCTTTAAGTTCCCCAACAACTGACTTACTCAAACCTGTCGCTTTCGATATGGCACGCAACGACATTGTTGTGTCTCTCAAAAGCTGCACTGCGGCAGCTTTGCTCTTCATGCGCTTCGAAGCCTTCTCATTCTGCCTTTTGATCCGTTTTGTCTGCTGTCTCATTGAGAATGCCATTGCGGTGTGGCCAAAAGGTGACTTGGCGACTGTAAAAGACTATATAAGATGCTATCCCTAATTGTCATTGACGGAGACCGCTATAAATGCACCGCCCTCGCGACTTTGAATCTACGTCACGCTCAGGGATCCCGCCTTTTCTGATTTTGAAAGCTACCAGCGCACTGTCCTTGCTGTTGTCTGCCCTTTGGCTATGTTTTGTGGCCCTTGCATTCATTGGTGATGGTTCACTGGACGCGGGTTTAATTTTGTCCGGAATTGACCATTGTCCGGAATTGACCTTTCCGGGAAGGGTACTTGTTAAGGGAGTGGTACTGCGGCTGCAGTCCAACACGGGTGGACGGCGCAGTGATTCACCGTACCCTAGTACAGTACCATCACTGTACATGCTGTATAAGGCAGAGCAACCTGGGAGAGTCGAGGTGGGAAAGTTCTCCTTCGTTCAACACAAGAGTTCAGTTTTGGCTAGAACACAAGACTATTAGAAACATACTGTACCAAGGGTACTGTATTGTGGAGGCTGTTTATATCCAACAGTGTGCAAAAACGGTCCTCTTGTCCACTACTGTACATTGCAAAAGTCGATTGTCTAGAAAGGTACAGTAGGGTTTTACCGAAGTAATACAGTTACTGAACCATTCCTCGTAACTCGCGGTTCGGTAAACTTTACAATAGAGTTTACTGCTCGGTCTGTGCACTACTGTACAGAATTTGGAACCGAGATACTGCAATGCATACAAGAACGGCAACTGTAGTGCCGATCTCATGACACGCAGATATAATTAAATATTCAAACAACGTGCCGATTTCCAGCTTGAACAATTTTGGCGGCGTTCGCAGAGGAATCCATGTCCCCTCACATGAGCGTGACAGGCCTCCGAGCTGGATGATGGACCGCTCTCCTGAGGCCTCTGAGCAAGCAGCCGTTCTTGGCGCTGACTTTAGAGTTTGCAGCAATCTCGATCCAACAAGTTCACTACCTCGTCCTCTCCAGGTCCTCAGATGATAACTTCGGGACTGCCAAAAAAAGCATGCGATGGTCCTCTATAATCGAAGACACAGAACGCGTTTATATTTCCTAAGGGGAGGTGCAACATTGCTGCCCTTTGCCCGGGCTCTGCATTCTCGTGGCAGGGACCCTTCGCTTTTAGTTTCATGACAATGATGTACAACAACACTTGTCCCTCTCATTTGTTAGTCGCCCCTGTCATACTGTCACTCTTCAGTTTCATGCCTCACCAGCAACCAGGAACGTCGCAGTGGTCATACAGATCACCTTTGATTAATACTCTTCCATCATGTCCGCCATCTTCGTTTTTGCTAGTGCTCGTAATATTGATACAGTACATGTGCATTTCGACCTCTGCGAGTAAAACCCTGGTTCCTGCCACCATATCGAAATGTAGCAGCCTTCAGAGGAATCTTGACCCTTGCGATTGCTCTAGCTAGACGACCCCTGGCAATCATCGATAAAAAGAAAAAAAAGTACAGTTTGCAAAAGTTTGCTCTTTTCGCTGTCGTCACACCAGCCGCAACCTTTGGAGAGACACTACGATGGCTACTTGATAACATCCCGATTTTAAATCACTCAGGCAGGAGCATGTGCTACTGTAGACCTACAGTGAGAGTGCATGCACAACCGCACGGGTACACAACATGGGTTCTCTCGGGATGGAACTGCTACAAGAGATGATGGATGTACTCTTGGAAGGCACTCTGTGGAAACGTGCACGTGCAGACCGCACGTTTTCTGTTGGATGCTCTACCTTTCCTTAAGGTAAGGAGTATGAAGGGTGCTGTGTGGAGCCTGATTGAAACGCTGCCATGGTCGTACGTAGCGTAAAGTACACACGTTTGGACTTCATTGTCACTGTTCCTGCTTACTCTCTCCGACATTCGACAAACCCTTCAAGGGTAGGGTCAGTGCCTGGGCAATATGCCTTCCTCCTGAGTCACTCTGGACTGTAAATTGCACATTTAGAGAGCCTTTTTCGGTAGATGCGACGTACTGTATTCAACAAATGGTTTAAACCGGATACAGTACTGTACAGGCTTTCAAGCGCATTGTCACGAAAAACAATTCTTCTCATTCCAAATTCGAAACCAACTGAGTTTCCATTCGTCGCGAATAAAGCACGCAGCAGTTTTGGGCAGGAGAAATCTCATCTACAGGGCCGTTCTTCAGGCCCACGTGAGGATCTGCACACTTTGTGCGTGCACGTTGGTCCTTTGAACGACAAGTTTCAGTCATCATGGGGCTATTGGAAAGATTATGATACTCCATCAGACCACCCCCCATTCCTTCCCCGAATTTAACTGTCAAGGACCATTCCTTCCCCGAATTTAAACTGTGAAGGAACACCTTCCTTTAACATGACATCAGACCATGTCCAGTACGATGTACCCGAGGGTAGGTACTACATGTGCGACATAATCAGCAAAATAAAAAACGCTACGTCGAACTTGCTCAGACGACCTCTTCAATACCCACACCGATTCTGGGGCCCCATATACATATTCAGCCTCCTTCCAATCCCCCCGTGATGGAAAGTGCAAAATCTTGACCACCACGCCTGTCACACCCATTCATCGTGTGCCATTGCACCGAGCTACCAACGAGGCGGGGTCAAAGCCCCCGCCTCGTTGCACATCAATTAATGCGTTGCTGTGAAACTAATCTGAAGGGGAGCTATTTACGCACGTCAAAAAAGGATCAATACATTGTCCTGACCTGCCTCCGCATGACAAGGCTGAAAGACAATAGTCGCAAAAATACAAGACTTTGCATTCCCTTCGTAATCAACGAATTTTCTCGAAGTAACGCAGTTGGGGATAGGCGAGCAAACTCTTTTCCTAGGACGTGTGTGCTGTGAGCAGTCCACGAACCCGCGCTCGAAATTTGAATAATAGTAGTAGCTCCTTGGCTTGAAAATATACCTGAACAAGGACAGTCACCCTGAGCCAGTCTTCCACAGGGATACATTGCCGTCATGCCTACCTACAACGAGCAACCCAGTGCTCGGACACAAATCCATGGCAGCCACAACTTGTTCCTTGTTATCGCCACCCCCCCTCCACACAGGAGATTTCCCTTGAGACACATCATACATGCAAAATCCTCCTCCCTCATCGCCACAAAACAGAAAGGCGTCGTCACCACTCACCGCACATCCAAGCTGAAAATGCTGGTTGGCATGTCCCCGGTAGAGTTCGAGCAAATCGCCGGTCGACCGCTGTAACAAGCGCATAGACCCATCAAGACACGCCGCAAGAATACATAATCTGTCCTGGGTGAGCGCAAGGGACCCGATAGGTGCGCCAAGGGCGTCCACGTTATACATACCCTTACGGATGTCGTAAGAGCGGACACAGCCGTCGACAGAGGCCGTGAGTATGGCATCGCCATCCGGCAGGACTGCGGTGACGGAGTCTGACGCATCGGAAATCACTTGTATGGGACGTGCGTGTGGATTGCGGGCATCCCATATTCGCAGGGACCTGTCGTATGAGGCGGAGAGCACGAGCTCATCATTGCGGGCAGCGAACGCGACTGCGTTCACGCGGGCGAGATGGCCATCACGACGTCCGGGGCGTGCGACGAGTGTGCCAGAGGAGGCGTCCCATAGGAAGAGAGTACGATCGGGGCCTGCGGACACGAGCCGATTGGAGGAGCGTGAGATGCCGCATGCGAGTATAGGATGGGCGTGGCCGGAGAGAGTTTGCAGGGCCGCGCCGGAGCGGGCATCGACCAGATGGAGGATGCGGGACGCCCCGCCGTGGAGTACATGGTTGCTCGTAGAGGAGAAGCGAGCGGTGAAGACGCCGCCCGCGGCAGAAGTGGGTGTGAGCGTGTGGAGGAGATGGGGGTGCGCCGGCATTACTTGGATGAGGTTCTGTGAGGGCTCTCTGAGGTCGGTGATGTTTTCGATTCTGTCATGGAATGATGGCAGGACTATCCAATGGCCCGGGCAAGTGAAACGTGGACAACGTGTATATCTGATTGCTGAATTTCGAAGGGCACAGCACAAAATAGCTATTCAGCATCCTAAGTCGAGCATCGCGACCCCGCTGGTCCGTCCCATGGGCCTTGGTGATGTGTCACAGCGGCTTGACACTTTTCTATGGCATCCTTGAGCCATCATGCCACTGCAAAATTCACGGGAGAAGCTCATTGCATCATCTCCATTGCCTAGAAACATTAAACATTTGCAAGGGAAAAGCATTTGGACTAGAGGACAGGAAACATTTCAATACTACGAATACCATATAACCTTGACATGCACTCAGGGAACGACTTGTTCAGTCTTCACTCTGTCACTCGTAGCCCATTTCCGCGATGCAGTTTTGTGAATGTCCCAATTGCGATGGGCAAGAAGAATCTGACTCAAGCGACGCCACTGAGACCCCCACCGCCTCGTCAACAGGCCCAACAACAGAAACTTCAGCTGAATATCTCGACGAAAACCATGACTTCTTCCACATTGTCAATAATCCTTTGTCAGACCAATCTCAGGAAGTCGAAAAAGAACATAAGCATCACCGTCCCTACATCCACAAAAAGAAGCATCGAAGGCAGCATCATAGGTGTCGCAAGCACAGAAAGAGCGAACGAGCCAAAGATGGCCATGAAATGACTATCCCAGAATTCAGTGAAAGTGTTCAATCAATTGAGCCCGATCGCAGACAAGTTTGCAACCATATCCAGAACAAACATCACCACTGCACCCATCGACAGTCAAAAGTCGAAACCACTCCACCATCTGCCAAATCCCACCAACGTCGCGAGACACTTCCAGCCAATTTTCAAATGCCGTTGCACGTTTCAGTGAATCTGCGCTTTAGTCATGGAGAACATGTCCTACTACGTGAAGATATCTTCATTCCTGTCAATTCCTCTGCTACTTTGCTGCACCATTTCCGTGCCGCACTGAACAGGCATCCTTCTCATGTAGGCCGCTACACGGTGGTGAAGAATAAGTCAGTAATAGTGGTCTCGAGTGATAGGAAAACTACGCACGCAAAGACAACTGACACCTTTGCATCAATCACGAAACTGCTTCCTAGCCGATTGATTTTCACGGCCACTCCAAATCTCAAAGTTATGCGATTCCTGGACGAGCGCAAGACCTATAAAATACCCGTGAATGTACGCAAAACTGGAGGTCGAAAGCCTTTGATGGAAAACGATGTGATAATTGATGCGCATGGTTCCGCAACGGTAGCGGCGATGTGGGAGTCTCTACGAAAAAATACCGAGAATTTAGAGAAATTGGAACTGGTAGCCTTGCAAACCGTACGCCTTGTCGACGAAGTCGGAATCCGCTTCTGCCCAGAAGATGTCGTCGTGGATGTAGCAAAATCTGGGGGAAAGCGATTCTTATTTGTGCTAGAAAAGTCCGAGGCTTGTGAGAAGGACAAGCATGCGGATTATCACGAGAAATATCAAGAAGAAGAAAACAGAAGAAGCCTGTCAGCGACCTTGAGGACTATGCTGGGTCTCAACCAGGATGCCCATAAGCACAAAAAAAGAAGACAGGAAGGAGCTCTAAAAAATATGTGGAAAGGAAATTGAAGAACTTTCCTTTTGTCGGACTCGGTCATTAGGGCACCATGCATGCCAGAGGAAACGTCTCAGATCCGAAAATAGAAAGACACGAGTGTCCTTCAAAGTCCATTCTGAAAGAAAAAAAAACTTTGCTGGTGGTGATTGCACTTGGGTGATGTCCACCTTAGAAGATTTGAAGCTGATTTTGGTACCCATCCCTTGAAAGCAAACGATGAGGTCAGCGCAAGAGTTACAGACAGAGATGAGGAGGAATTCGTTTCAATTATTCATATTTTCAGTAAATGCTAGACTAAGTTTCGCCGACGTGTTTACTACGCAGGATACTAACCTTGATAAAGAACCGGGTTTGCAAATCCCTGCCTCTTTGCACTTAGTTGGTTGCAAACGCTGAGGCTACTGACTCAACCTAGATCCCTCCTATTTGTATTTCACAAGTTAAATTATCTCTGTACAGGGGGGGGGGGGGGGGGGGGGGGGGGTCGCGATATAGTGCTACCCTGTGTCCGTGGGCCGAAAACGGCACTATATCGAGCCAGGCACTGTAAGATAATGAGATTTACGGCTTTTTTGCAGCCACTCCCTTGCGCATCACTGCTCAGAAAGACCGCTCCCAGGACGCCATCACTCATACTTTTTGCATCTTCACTACAGACTCAAGTCTAATCAAGCATTTCTGTTATTAGTGCTGCCGAGCCGTCGCATTGACTCCCTCCTTTTTCGCAGCCATAAATGCCAGCCTACACTTTTGCAGATGTCCAATTGCATCATCGACCCTGCCTTTTTCCGCCATAGTCTCTATTCTAGTAAGCAACTGCATAATATCTTTCCGCGGCGGCAGCGGCTCTCGGGCAGTACGTCCATCCAACTGCCTTGCCTCTCTGGAGACCCTTCGTTTTTGGCTCAAAATTCGTGCCACCCCTAGAAGGGTAGCACTATATCGGAGCTGGCACTAACAAAGATGGCACTATATCGCGACCCCCCCTGTATATACATATATTTCCTGATAATTCATGGCCCTTTGATTTCAATCAAATAGGCTTGACGTATGAACTGCAATATTGTCATGTGTGCCAGAAGGAGAAAAAGGATGAGTTCTCGGTAGAGTAACGAGCTTCGACCTGGCAGTTATGTAAAAGTGACGTAAAGATGTAAAATGCGAAGAGAGTCAAGCATTTGAGAGTGAAATGACAGCCACAATGATCAACAACAAATACTGTAACGTGGGTCTAACTTCAAACTTGTTTTATTGAATTTGAGCTCTAGAATGCTTTCTAACTTCATAACAAGTTGAATTAAACATCTCTACAGCGAGTCTTTGTTGTAAATTTAGGGTTGCGGATACACAATTGTGCAGGAGTTCCTTGAAGGAATGTTGTCACACATCTATTTTCAACACGTCTCGTAGCCAAAATTCCCATGAAGTTTTTGTCACTGAATCTGGCCCTTTTTCTCTCTATGTTCCAGTCTGTCTATAGCAAAAAGTACGCACAGTGTTGAGGAACCTGTACATGAAGCATATTGAAAACAAGACATCTCGAGCCTTGAGGTAAGAGAGAGGGCTAGGATCTTATCTCATCACGAATGAAAGCGTTTATACTTTACCACCTTTACAAGGCTTGTAAGCCCGAGTCTATGAATGCCAAACGAATTCTAAAAAAGCAAGAAAAAGTGGCATCTCAATCACGGCTGAGCACTGTGAGATTCAAAAAGCATTCTCTTTACTGAGTACAAAATATATACTGAATCCAGTACTGCAGATAGCCATTCTAAAACTATATTTGACAACCACATCCTCGAAAGTGGGCATATCGTGTTTGCACTCCGTACGCGAAAAGGAAAAGGGCTAAATTATTCTAAGAAAGCGGAAGATGGTTTCGTTTCAATAATGGACAAAATACCGAAAGTCTTATAGATGTACAGGCTGATGCGCGGTCTTTGGAGAAAGTAAGTATGACTTCTGTTATAGCATTTTATTGTCATCCATCCTAAAAGCAGCCGCCAAACACCAAACTACTTCAACATGAAAGGAAGAGGGAAGGACTGCAATCAAACAAATTATACCTGCAATAAATACGAGTATTCTAGAAACCTTTAATAGCGCTTGTGGGCCAATAATCCATCATATTATACGCTGCATTCAGAGGGAACATAGAATGCGGTCACTTGAGTGGCATCCTTGGAATTTATTTTTTGTACTGCTTCATTTCGAACCACTCGTTCTAATCTCGGTATGTGCTGAACACGCACAGGGTTGAGTACTTCCCGTCGTTTACATGGGCGAAAAGTTTTATCAGAAAAACTGAGGGCGGAGAAAGATGCAATTTTTTGCGATTGGATTTGAAGGCTAACGTGGCCTTGATTCTAGGATAGATCTTGGATGCCATATATCTGCTCTGTGGCGTGACGGGGATCAATTCAACGGCGACGTCCAGAAAATGAGTTGTACTCTCGCGACGGTGTTAAAGCTTATCACCCTTATTGCAAATGAATGAGATGCGTGAAGGAACGGCTCAAATGGGAAAGCAGCTCCATTCGCTAATATGAAGGTAGAAAGAAGTAACAGAGCATAATGTTGTTTTCTGACAAGTATGAAAGGTCTGCAGATAGAATCTCTTCGATTCCATAACGTGCGGCGGTCTGGGAGACGCGGGCTGGCTGGCGCTTGGGCGGTTCTCGCAATGATCGCTTGGCCACGCAAAATGGGCTTAGAGCGGATGCGGATGTTGTACTGCTAACGAAAGGCCATAGCGCGGGGACCTTAGAAGCGCTGGCAAGGGGCGTCGACGGTAAGAGGAGCGCGTGTTGTCGGCAAGCTGGACGCGTGCCCAGAGGAAAGGGTTTTGGGTACGATCTCCGGATTGGGAGATGCGTCTTCCCGTTGTACTTTAAGCTTGACCTGAAGGGTTGAGTCGAGCATGGGACAAGGGTGACCAGTGCGAATGGCTCCTGCGGTGTTGGTGCAACTGTCATCCATCAAGGCTGTGTTGGTACTGTCAGGAGCGCCCCGAAGCGTTGTAGAAGTACTGTCGTCGTCTTTCTTTTAGTAGCACGTTCCTCTTTCATCGTCGTACAATCGCAGTCGACGGCGAAAAAGGCGCGCCTGAGGCCCGACTGCTATTCTTCAATTAATCACCCAGCTCTTGCTCCACATCTTGTGGCGAAGCACCAGGACGCAAGCATGATGCTTTCGTCCTGGGGCTTCGATCGTGCATACACTTCATCACGGGCCCACTACATGCTCTGTAAAATCTCATGGCGTCTAACATGCCTTCTCAACAATGTGCATGACAGTGCAGTATTCCGTGTCGATGCGAGACCGCGAGTGGCCAAGTGCTCGGCAGGAGCCCCTCCTATCTTACCGTACTCTGGCTGCACGTTGCTCTGGCTGCACGCTGGCTGGACTCTTTTTAATCATTCTCCCTTCATCCGGGTATGCAACCCAGGCCTTGCAACTCCCAATCGTTTGTGCTTATCTCAACCCCGCGTTACGTGGTGAAGCATGAGCGTCGCAACGCTTCGCAAGAGGTGCCGTACCTATCCGTAGCCATCGCCGCATGCCGTGCGCTATCTTTTGTGACGAGCCCGCCGCCGTCACAGGTCGGGTCAGCTGCGGGACTCTTGGGTACGTCGTGAGGCGAAAATGATTGTACTGGCCAGTCTGCCTTGCCCCTGGCCAGCCTGGTACATGCAGAAGCAGTGTCAGGGTATGTGTTGCGGTGTGGCCTGCCTTCCTGGCTCGTTTGAAGACTCTCTGTGACGTCCTGTTGCCAACGGGGTTTATTTCACTGCCTGTGTATTCTGTTTTCCATGGTTGGGGAAGAGACATCTACCCTTGGTACTCGCTGTACCTTCGAAGGTACGTCGAGGGCGTGGGCTCCGTTTTACGGAACCCGAGTTTGCGAGGACTGTACGTACTGTAGGCATGCTCGTCCTCTTCCAATTTATGTGATCACAACGGAATTGCAACGCTGTTTCATTGGTGAAAAGTAGGTTAGCTCTTGGCGCACTGCTGTTCTTTCCGACCCATTGAGCGACAAGTAGTGACGTCAAAATCAAGTATTATTATTATTACTAGCAGGTGAAAATCTAAAGAATTACCCTTTTTGATGACGTCTTGCCCAATAGGATAAAGCTAGCAGGCGACATGACCTTCCTTACTTGGAGCCCCACTCGTCTCCTAGTGAGTCTCACCATCACAATGACAGCATCACACACGACGATCGTGTCCATGCAACTGATACATGAACAGCAACGGCACGACGCATACTAGCTCCATGTCTGACTCGCTGTCGAAACCCGCTCCAACCGCCATTAAAGTAAGAACTGGCGCCATAATGCGATACTGTGTATATGCGATCGACGCACCGCAATTCACATGTTTGGCTTAATGCATTATGGTAGTTTTATTCTCTATAGCCATGTCAGTTGGACTTGTTCCTACTTTGTTTGTTTTTTCTCTTCCGAGTTAGCACTTTTATTGAGCTTAGTTAAAAAGTTGTTTTCTACCTCCTCCCCCTCCCCGTACCCCGTCATTCCATTTCCTTAGCAGCGAAGGGCCCTGTAAGCAGATGATGAATAAGCAGTGTTGCTCCCATCTTCGTCTGCGCAATTCAGCAAGTTCTTAATAGAAATCGGCGACGAATGCCTAGCATGCTTCTTCTTTGAGAATGTCGTACTATCTGGTGAGCTCCTCGGGTGAGCGTTCGTCGGAGACACCAGACTGTGCACATTCATTTTCGAGCATGGTCGACGATACTCTTCTGTTGAGTGTTGTTGCTGATAGTACCTCTTTGCCCCCATCGATGCCGTCTCCAGGCGTGGGTCCGTGATCGTTGAGCTGGAGGACAGGTTGCTACCGTTGGGCGAGTATATGCCAGGTAGACTCTGCTTGTAGAACATAACGTCCATGTTCGGTTGTACCACTGGCCGGAAGGAGCTCATGTAGTTAGGACTAGGGCATGTGGTCGTGGAGCATTGGCGACTCCGCTTCGGCCCCGGCTTCAGTCTTCTTTTGTCAGTCGTTCGGTTCTTCCTCTTCCAACGAATGCCACAGGCATTGCACAATAGAACTTTTCCTTTTGTTTGCAACAAGGAGAGATATGAAGAACAGTTGGATGTTAGTTTAGGAAAACGAGTGCTTGGTGGCGGTAGAGCGTGAAAGGTACGATGAAGATGGACTTGAGACATACCTGATAGTCCATATCTCCATTGAGAAGTAACTGAAGTGTGGCAGGTTTGGCACGCTCTTTTGGCCAAGGGAGCGTCCATGCCTTTGATAGCAGGTTGAAGTTGGGAGTGGTAAGTCATTGTGGTGGAGTGGGAGTTAGGCGCAAGAAAATTTCAAGTGGTGGATGCAAGCCGGAGAGGTGGGATGGGAGAAGGAGAGAGAATGAGGGAGGGCAAGGGGGGAGAAGAGAAATGGGGTAACTGGTTATATAGTAACAAGGAGGCAAAGAAGGGTGAGCATGTAGATATTTGATGGGACAAAACCAGATAAAGGGGTTAGAGAAGATGGCGTCCTAAATGCGAAAGGTGTATGGTGGTGTGTTGGACGACGTGTTGGTGTAGCGTGGGCTTGTTTTTTGATTGAGGGGGCCCTGGTACGGTGGGGGAGTAGTTTCTTTTTCGCAGCGTTTGCTCAGCAACTGCAGGTGCAGGAGGCCACTGGGGGGACGTGTGGGGCTCTCAGACGCGCCGTATATTCCATCGTGTGACCCCATGGTCACGCTCACAAAGCCGTCGGCTTGTCGCGAGTTGTTCACATCGAGACTACGATCTTTACACAGTTATGGCACCCTGTACAGTAACTGTACGGTATGTAACCTAGAGCGAAGGGTATTAAAGCACCCGCCATCGTCACCGTCAAAAATCGCCTTGCATGCTTGGAGCAAGGCTCCAATGCGAGCATCGTCTGGAGGGAATCCCCTTGGACAATGCCGTATCAAGTGTCGACAGTTCACATTGAGACGGGAAACCCTGATTCTCCACACTACCGTACGGAAACTTTACAGGGGAACAACATTCAATGTTCGTACTGGCAAGGCACGTCAGTGGAAAAGAATAAAAACCTCGTCCAGACCTCGTCCTCTCTGCACTCGTCGAGTTAACGCCCTCCTGCGTCCTACGACGACATAACTGACAATGCTTGCACAAACAAAGACAATGCAATCCAACACAGTCAATCTCAGAAATCCGCCCACCGTCCCTACTGACATTCACTATTCATCCCTGTTGCCGGACTAGGAGCGCTTTTCATGCGATGCACGTTTTGGGTCCCTGCTCATCGGCCACGCTCCGCACGTCTTTCTGCTACACATGGCCGTGTAATTTTTGCAGAACGGCGTGTAAAAAGTCGATCGAGGTATGGAATGCTAACGAATGCCAAAGACGATTCCATTTCTCTCACATTCTTGTAACGTTGCACGCATCTTCTTCTCCACCTACCGCCGAAGTCAAGAAGTTAGCTGAAATAGCTCTCGTTATCTTATTATTTTCCACCGGGCATGACAACATGCGTCTTGCGTGTGTAACCGGTACCGCCCCGAATACATATGACTTGCCCCAACGTGCCATACCACAGCTCTTGAGGATGGAGGGCCTCCCTTGTTCTGATACAAGGAACAACCATAGCTAAGTGCACATGTTGTTTTATCATAGATCCTTGCCTTCATGACTCTTTGGAGCAGGCATGGGCTAATCGATTCTAGGCTGACGCCCCTCCTGCTCGTCTTCCATCTGGGGTTTTGCGAGAGAGCCCCGCTTCTATATTTTTCATAATTGCACAGAATGCTTGCGATACAACATGCCTTCGCGCACTCAGGAGTAGATGAAGGTTGGGCGGCCGAACGTCGTGTACAGTATCGTATTCAGTCCCCGACATCCTTCCCTTGCTGACCTATCCCACATGCAATTGCAACTGGAAAGTGCTCTGTCATACCTATGATCATGGTATCGTTGCCCCACTGTTCCATAACCAGCGCAAGTATAGTCATCCTCCCGGATAAAGAAACGATAACGCATCATCTTTTGTGCCGGTGTGGGATATGCATTTTTTATTATTCCTTTTTTTTCTTAATTTGAACATTGCTGTGCGATGCTGTTTTCGATACAGTACTCTCGTCCAAATAATAAGACAAAAATGGAGGGCGCGCCCTTTCTCATTTTGTCATCTCTTCGAATTACGTCACGCTCCATGCACTAATGATACTGTCGCTTCGGCAGCTAATGCGCTTGTGCTTTGAGAACATTTCCATCACTACAGATCGCAAGAGTCTCGTCACCATGGGAGACGTAGACGTCTTTAATATTTTTTACACCTACCCGAAAATACTGCCTCGTCTTCTTGTCCTTTACATATTCCTTGATATGTCCTCTTTCCCACGATCATTTTCAGACATGTCATCTCCTGCCAAAGACCTCAAAAACGAACTCAAGTATGCCGTCCCGCAACACAACGACGGTCATCTCCAAACGTTTCGTCCTACGCTTGAACTTGGATCATTGCATTCATCTGGAGATACATGCCATCTATTGTTGTCGCCCCGAAGCAAAGACGAACACCTTGTTTCGTTCTTGTGTTCATGACTACGCTAACCTGCAATAGGCTACCTCAGCCGCGCCTCGTTTATTCTTCAAACTATTTCTCCACAACGCAAATGCTGTATTGTTGCGTCTCACCGCAAACATCGTCGGTGTCAAGATGTTGTTGTCTCTTCCATGCCGCATGCAACAACAATGTTGGCACGAAAGCACATCTCAAAAAGAAGTTGAATGAGGAGCCGATATCTTTCGATTTTTAAGTGGGCTCATGTGAGAATAAATTTGGACATCACCTGCCCGTGATAGACCCCCATGTACAGTAGACTGCAGTAGAAACTAATTTAGTGCACTTCGGCTGCTGCCGAATTTATTCCAGTATTTCAAAGAAACACCTCCGTAGCGTCATGCTCAGGAAATAGTCCCTGCAGGTCTGCCTTGCTCTTCGCACATCTCCCCCACATTCCGGTCAAGTTCAATGACAATGGGTACATCAACTATGCAACGTCTTTGTGCTGTCATGCACCGCAGCAAGAGGAGAATTAACCTCAAAGCCATTGGATGAAATATTCAAAAACGCCGTCAGTGTCTATCTCGACAAGTTGTTGGCAAGTTGTTATTAGAGGCAGACTCGTTTCGGTGCAGAAAATTTTAGCACCACCTGTTCCTCTCAATAAGTTTTCTTGCTCGTCAAACATCTTGCACAAGAATAGAAAAAAAAAACATGAAGGAAATACATGGAAAGATCAAATAACAAGAACGTCATATTAAGGCGGCCCTCGCGCAGTTTCTCCAAGCCTCCTGATCACTGAATTTTCTCCTCATGATCAAGTTGAAACGTAGAGTTGTTGACAAGGCAAATATTGATGCAGCTGCTAATCTATCAATACTGCTCAGCGGGTACTCTCAGAGCCTTCTTATTCGCTATCCCACGAGAGGGATTTGCTCCAGAAACTAAATCATTGGAGATTGGGATCCCCCTGTACCTCTCCCGGAGGGAAGTGGTTTGCAGCTGGGCTTCGACGTCGTTGACCCCGACACCGACAAAAAAAAATATGCATGCAGGGCCTTGTCTTTTGACAACATGTTGAAGTTTAAGCTTCTCAGAAATGGACCGGAATTTCCATAATAACTGGGGCAGTTATCGTACACTAGTACCGTAGATATCAACAGTTGACCGGCTCCTGCAACGAAAAACGAACTAAACGAGCTGTAAAACGTCACTTGCAGTGAATTGAAATCAGGCTACACATGAACAAATCTCGTGGTTTTAAACCACTCAGTTGAAATATTTGCCTCTGAGAGCGCATATCAGTTTCACGTTTGGAATATTAGCAAGCTAATGCGATACTGTACATACTGTAACGAATACATAATACCCGCTGAGATAACCGCACGCTTCGACCCTAGAAATGATGTCGAGCACCAATCGGTTGCCATGCTTGTTATACGTAGGCCCAGTCGCGCTGTATACTGTAAATGTAATTATTCCAATATATCATTATTCCGATTCATGCTAATTTCAAACTACGTGCGCAACACGGATGCTTTGATGAGGCATGAATCTCCCGATGACTCATCGCCGAAAGCTGCAACTAAATTGTACAACGGTTTTGTGAAAGAAATGGGTTTCTTAGTAACAGTTTTGTAATGCTCCTTGACAATGGCATTGGGCTGATGCTCACATCTCAAGTTTTTCAGAAAGACAGAAGCATGTGATGGCATGTTTGTCTCGTGACTGCTTGTAGGCAATCTCGTCAAAAAGAGCACTGCGGGCATGAATGCAGTTTCTCCGGGCACTGTCATCTTTGTATTGTGGGGTGAGAAGAGAAGACGAGTACTTTCACGTCATGTATGACTGCAGGGAAGGCCAGAGCACATAGCTAGAGTGTCAAAGTTGCTTCCGTTAGCAAAGCATAACGCCAGTTTGCCCCTGTTGCCTTTGCTGTCGCATCGAGGTTAAAGATGTGAGACTGAAATTACGTTGCGATTCGCACGCCACTGGACCTCTCTGAGAGTTCCACCGCCGTAGCAAATAGGTGTGAAACAAACGAGTCTCTGACTAGAGATGTGGACGGGCCTTTGGATCGTCTAAATAGGGAGCTCACGCAAGTCAACATGTTTGGAATGACATGAAGTCGTAGTGAGTTGTATGCCGACAAGGCTTTGAATGAATAGTTGTCGCGTTTTGCAGAACTTTCAATTCAGGAATTGCGTGCTCTCGTTTCGAAAGGCACAAACCCCGCTAGCCGAAAACTTCCGTTCCATGCATGCTAGCGAACTCTTGAGAGAGTTTTGAATGGATCGATAGCAGTGAGTGCGAGGTGGGAATTTTCTGCTTGTACTGTACCCGTACGGTACGTACCCCCACAAGTTGTATGCCATTGTTTTCAGTGTTGTAATGCGAATCTTTCCAAACTAGGTAAGAACGTTCAATACGCAGTATGTGCACTGGCAAGCCTACTACGCTGAACTGTTATCGCAGGCAACGAAGACGTGCGAGAAGGGAAAGTTAACTCAATTATGCAATGATCGTCGGAAATAGATTGACAAAAAAGCTGCTACTGTAGTACGCTGCAGACCAGGATTTGAGTTTTCCGGCTCATGAGGCAGCTTTCTTCGTCACTATAAGTACGAGGAACGGATGGTGAAAAGAGATGCTTTTGTCAAGATGAGGCACATGTGAACGTGATCTTTAGCGTCCCAAGTGAATTCAGGACAACGATGCATGGGAGATGCCAGAGGGATCGGAATTAGATCTGGAAGCATACAGAAAAATGGGGAAATTGTGGCCCAGTCATTTCTTGGGGTTTTATTTCTCGACTTAATTTCAATGCCCGGCACACAAGGAGCTCTCCTTGTGAGCCAGTGAGACAAGCGCGGCTGGACTTGCCGTGACATTTTTCCACTCGAGTTCCTCTCGCCTCGCATGCCGTTACGTCATGTAAGCGATCGGAGTTTAGCATCACGATAATTCCCCGGGATTCATGGGATTCATGGTATGGCAGGACTACAGAAGAAGGGCAAGGTAGAAAATATGGAAAAGGAAAAGCATGTGGCATTCCAATGTAACACAGGTCTTACACGAAAGATCACTCGGCGAAGTGTTCATACAAGACATGAAGAGAAAGAAGTGAGTTGATAGAAAGTTGAGGGTCAATCGGATTGATTGATGATTGGATTGCATCAAGATGCTCTCTTGGTTGTCCGTTACTGGACGTTGCAGGTCAAGGATTTGGGCGGAGATGCGGTAAGAAATGAAATGCTGACGAGGTTGTTGTTACCGAGAAAATGATCGGCTTTCGAGCGTATATATAGATTTTTTTACTTTTTCTTCATTATTTGTATCCGGAGGCATTTGCAGGATGGGTACGTCCCTTAGGCATTTGTGCATTCCCTCATCTGCGCCCAATCGGTACGTCTCTAGCTACGATAGTTAGAAGGGTGACGGAACGAGAGTATGTATGTATCGATTGTTTTGATTGGGGTGGGTGAGGTAGGGTTTCTGTGAGGGAGAGATTGTAAGGTCAGGGGCGGCGGGGAGTAATGTTAGGTACGTGGGGTATAAGTCTCGGTACTGGGTGCAATGAAAAAATATGAAAATGGGAAGAGATGGGGAAAGAGAAGCGGGGGCCAAGGGGTTGTCCGTTTGCATGGGGTGCGGATGACGTTTTGTGCCTTGGCACGCGTTCCTGCAGTGGCAGCATTTTTAAAAACGTTGACTCTTTGCAGTTAGCATGCGTAAGAAAACGCGTAGGTTTGCGTGAGATGCAAGAGTTGGGTCACAAGCGCGCCGTTGGACGTTAACGCAGGGATGAAAAAGGATGTAAAAGGCAATGCGACGGGAGGAGTGGCACAGGGGAGTGACATGTTAGGAACGGCCCTCCGTGCTCGTCGTTAGGAACGGCCCTGACCCTCTGGTTGCCGGTACCCGACACCACCTCCAGAGTCCACCATCTCCGTAAGTGCATCGCCAACTAGGGACAATCCCTGAACTGGCTCACAGGAAACAAATATCCGAACTCGCCCCAAGAGCCACCCCCGCAAGATACTTACATGCGATAGATGAGCACCACATCATGGTACTCGAAACAAAAACCAACAAGCCTCAAAGAGTGCGCTGTGTCAACTTCCAACCCTACCACAGAGCCACTGACCCCGCAGCGT